>NC_043756.1:32387007-32394507 GCF_902148845.1 Salarias fasciatus
CACACACCCACACACACACACACACACACACACACACACACACACACACACACACACACACACGTTAATGACTAAACAGCTTTCTGAACTGTGAGCATTGTCCAGCTGTGAGCAGTGTGTGTGTGTGTGTGTGTGTGTGTGTGTGTGTGTGTGTGTGTGTGTGTGTGTGTGTGTGTGTGTGTGTGTGTAGAAGTGGAAGCGAGTGTGGTGTGTTCTCTACAGGGAGAGCTCCTGTTCTATTTCCAGACTCGAGTTCTTTGAATGTAAAGATGAAGGAAACGTGGAAAAGAACGACAAGAGTCTTCGAAGACAACAGGAACACAAGAAGGCACGACACACTCCGCTGTCACTCTACTCTCACTGAAGTGTCACTCTACCGTCACTCTGCTGTCACTCTGCTGTCACTCTACATCACTCTGCTGTCACTGTACATCACTCTGCTGTCACTCTACATCACTCTACTGTCACTCTGCTGTCACTCTACTGTCACTCTGCTGTTACTCTGCATCACTCTGCTGTCACTCTACTGTCACTCTGCTGTCACTTTACATCACTCTGCTGTCACTGTACATCACTCTGCTGTCACTCTACATCACTCTGCTGTCACTCTACATCACTCTGCTGTCACTCTGCTGTCACTCTACTGTCACTCTAATGTCACTCTACCGTTACTCTAATGTCACTCTACTGTCACTCTGCTGTCACTCTAATGTCACTCTGCTGTCACTCTACCGTCACTCTAATGTCACTCTGCTGTCACTCTACCGTCACTCTACCGTCACTCTGCTGTCACTCTACATCACTCTGCTGTCACTCTACATCACTCTGCTGTCACACTACCGTCACTCTGCTGTCACTCTACATCACTCTGCTGTTACTCTACATCACTCTGCTGTTACTCTACATCACTCTGCTGTCACTCTGCTGTCACTCTGCTGTCACTCTACATCACTCTGCTGTCATTCTACTGTCACTCTGCTGTCTCTCTACCGTCACTCTAATGTCACTCTGCTGTCACTCTGCTGCCACTCTAATGTCACTCTGCTGTCACTCTACCGTCACTCTAATGTCACTCTGCTGTCACTCTAATGTCACTCTAATGTCACTCTAATGTCACTCTGCTGTCACTCTGCTGTCACTCTACCGTCACTCTGCTGTCACTCTACATCACTCTGCTGTCACTCTGCTGTCACTCTGCTGTCACTGTACATCACTCTGCTGTCACTCTACTGTCACTCTGCTGTCACTCTACTGTCACTCTGCTGTCACTCTACCGTCACTCTGCTGTCACTCTACTGTCACTCTGCTGTCACTCTACCGTCACTCTGCTGTCACTGTACATCACTCTGCTGTCACTCTGCTGTCACTCTACTGTCACTCTGCTGTCACTCTACCGTCACTCTACTGTCACTCTGCTGTCACTGTACATCACTCTGCCATCACTCTGCTGTCACTCTACTGTCACTCTAATGTCACTCTACTGTCACTCTGCTGTCACTCTACATCACTCTGCTGTCACTCTGCTGTCACTCTACTGTCACTCTAATGTCACTCTACTGTCACTCTGCTGTCACTCTACCGTCACTCTGTCACTCTGCTGTCACTCTACTGTCACTCTGCTGTCACTCTGCTGTCACTCTACCGTCACTCTAATGTCACTGTACATCACTCTGCTGTCACTCTACTGTCACTCTAATGTCACTCTACTGTCACTCTGCTGTCACTCTGCTGTCACTCTACCGTCACTCTGCTGTCACTCTACATCACTCTGCTGTCACTCTGCTGTCACTCTACCGTCACTCTAATGTCACTCTACTGTCACTCTGCTGTCACTCTACTGTCACTCTGCTGTCACTCTGCTGTCACTCTACATCACTCTGCTGTCACTCTGCTGTCACTCTACTGTCACTCTAATGTCACTCTACTGTCACTCTGCTGTCACTCTGCTGTCACTCTACATCACTCTGCTGTCACTCTGCTGTCACTCTACATCACTCTACTGTCACTCTGCTGTCACTCTACCGTCACTCTACTGTCACTCTGCTGTCACTCTGCTGTCACTCTACATCACTCTACTGTCACTCTACCGTCACTCTACCGTCACTCTGCTGTCACTCTACATCACTCTGCTGTCACTCTACATCACTCTGCTGTCACACTACCGTCACTCTGCTGTCACTCTACATCACTCTGCTGTTACTCTACATCACTCTGCTGTTACTCTACATCACTCTGCTGTCACTCTGCTGTCACTCTGCTGTCACTCTACATCACTCTGCTGTCATTCTACTGTCACTCTGCTGTCTCTCTACCGTCACTCTAATGTCACTCTGCTGTCACTCTGCTGCCACTCTAATGTCACTCTGCTGTCACTCTACCGTCACTCTAATGTCACTCTGCTGTCACTCTAATGTCACTCTAATGTCACTCTAATGTCACTCTGCTGTCACTCTGCTGTCACTCTACCGTCACTCTGCTGTCACTCTACATCACTCTGCTGTCACTCTGCTGTCACTCTGCTGTCACTGTACATCACTCTGCTGTCACTCTACTGTCACTCTGCTGTCACTCTACTGTCACTCTGCTGTCACTCTACCGTCACTCTGCTGTCACTCTACTGTCACTCTGCTGACACTCTACCGTCACTCTGCTGTCACTGTACATCACTCTGCTGTCACTCTGCTGTCACTCTACTGTCACTCTGCTGTCACTCTACCGTCACTCTACTGTCACTCTGCTGTCACTGTACATCACTCTGCCATCACTCTGCTGTCACTCTACTGTCACTCTAATGTCACTCTACTGTCACTCTGCTGTCACTCTACATCACTCTGCTGTCACTCTGCTGTCACTCTACTGTCACTCTAATGTCACTCTACTGTCACTCTGCTGTCACTCTACCGTCACTCTGTCACTCTGCTGTCACTCTGCTGTCACTCTGCTGTCACTTTACCATCACTCTGCTGTCACTCTACTGTCACTCTGCTGACACTCTACCGTCACTCTGCTGTCACTGTACATCACTCTGCTGTCACTCTGCTGTCACTCTACTGTCACTCTGCTGTCACTCTACCGTCACTCTACTGTCACTCTGCTGTCACTGTACATCACTCTGCCATCACTCTGCTGTCACTCTACTGTCACTCTAATGTCACTCTACTGTCACTCTGCTGTCACTCTACATCACTCTGCTGTCACTCTGCTGTCACTCTACTGTCACTCTAATGTCACTCTACTGTCACTCTGCTGTCACTCTACCGTCACTCTGTCACTCTGCTGTCACTCTGCTGTCACTCTGCTGTCACTTTACCATCACTCTGCTGTCACTCTACTGTCACTCTGCTGTCACTCTGCTGTCACTCTACCATCACTCTAATGTCACTGTACATCACTCTGCTGTCACTCTACTGTCACTCTAATGTCACTCTACTGTCACTCTGCTGTCACTCTGCTGTCACTCTACCGTCACTCTGCTGTCACTCTACATCACTCTGCTGTCACTCTGCTGTCACTCTACCGTCACTCTAATGTCACTCTACTGTCACTCTGCTGTCACTCTACTGTCACTCTGCTGTCACTCTGCTGTCACTCTACATCACTCTGCTGTCACTCTACTGTCACTCTAATGTCACTCTACTGTCACTCTGCTGTCACTCTGCTGTCACTCTACATCACTCTGCTGTCACTCTGCTGTCACTCTACATCACTCTACTGTCACTCTGCTGTCACTCTACTGTCACTCTGCTGTCACTCTGCTGTCACTCTACCGTCACTCTGCTGTCACTCTACATCACTTTGCTGTCACTCTGCTGTCACTCTACTGTCACTCTGCTGTCACTCTGCTGTCACTCTACTGTCACTCTGCTGTCACTCTGCTGTCACTCTACCGTCACTCTGCTGTCACTCTGCTGTCACTCTGCTGTCACTCTAATGTCACTCTACTGTCACTCTGCTGTCACTCTAATGTCACTCTACTGTCACTCTGCTGTCACTCTGCTGTCACTCTACCGTCACTCTGCTGTCACTCTACATCACTCTGCTGTCACTCTGCTGTCACTCTACTGTCACTCTGCTGTCACTCTACCGTCACTCTACTGTCACTCTGCTGTCACTGTACATCACTCTGCCATCACTCTGCTGTCACTCTACTGTCACTCTAATGTCACTCTACTGTCACTCTGCTGTCACTCTACATCACTCTGCTGTCACTCTGCTGTCACTCTACTGTCACTCTAATGTCACTCTACTGTCACTCTGCTGTCACTCTACCGTCACTCTGTCACTCTGCTGTCACTCTGCTGTCACTCTGCTGTCACTTTACCATCACTCTGCTGTCACTCTACTGTCACTCTGCTGACACTCTACCGTCACTCTACCATCACTCTAATGTCACTGTACATCACTCTGCTGTCACTCTACTGTCACTCTAATGTCACTCTACTGTCACTCTGCTGTCACTCTGCTGTCACTCTACCGTCACTCTGCTGTCACTCTACATCACTCTGCTGTCACTCTGCTGTCACTCTACCGTCACTCTAATGTCACTCTACTGTCACTCTGCTGTCACTCTACTGTCACTCTGCTGTCACTCTGCTGTCACTCTACATCACTCTGCTGTCACTCTACTGTCACTCTAATGTCACTCTACTGTCACTCTGCTGTCACTCTGCTGTCACTCTACATCACTCTGCTGTCACTCTGCTGTCACTCTACATCACTCTACTGTCACTCTGCTGTCACTCTACTGTCACTCTGCTGTCACTCTGCTGTCACTCTACATCACTCTGCTGTCACTCTACATCACTTTGCTGTCACTCTGCTGTCACTCTACTGTCACTCTGCTGTCACTCTGCTGTCACTCTACTGTCACTCTGCTGTCACTCTGCTGTCACTCTACCGTCACTCTGCTGTCACTCTGCTGTCACTCTGCTGTCACTCTGCTGTCACTCTGCTGTCACTCTACCGTCACTCTGCTGTCACTCTGCTGTCACTCTGCTGTCACTCTGCTGTCACTCTACTGTCACTCTGCTGTCACTCTGCTGTCACTCTACCGTCACTCTGCTGTCACTCTACTGTCACTCTGCTGTCACTCTGCTGTCACTCTACCGTCACTCTGCTGTCACTCTACATCACTCTACTGTCACTCTGCTGTCACTCTACTGTCACTCTGCTGTCACTCTGCTGTCACTCTACCGTCACTCTGCTGTCACTCTACATCACTTTGCTGTCACTCTGCTGTCACTCTACTGTCACTCTGCTGTCACTCTGCTGTCACTCTACTGTCACTCTGCTGTCACTCTGCTGTCACTCTACCGTCACTCTGCTGTCACTCTGCTGTCACTCTGCTGTCACTCTGCTGTCACTCTACTGTCACTCTGCTGTCACTCTGCTGTCACTCTACCGTCACTCTGCTGTCACTCTACATCACTCTGCTGTCACTCTGCTGTCACTCTACCGTCACTCTAATGTCACTCTACTGTCACTCTGCTGTCACTCTACTGTCACTCTGCTGTCACTCTGCTGTCACTCTACATCACTCTGCTGTCACTCTGCTGTCACTCTACTGTCACTCTAATGTCACTCTACTGTCACTCTGCTGTCACTCTACATCACTGTGCTGTCACTCTGCTGTCACTCTACATCACTCTACTGTCACTCTGCTGTCACTCTACTGTCACTCTGCTGTCACTCTGCTGTCACTCTACCGTCACTCTGCTGTCACTCTACATCACTTTGCTGTCACTCTGCTGTCACTCTACTGTCACTCTACTGTCACTCTGCTGTCACTCTACTGTCACTCTGCTGTCACTCTGCTGTCACTCTACCGTCACTCTGCTGTCACTCTACATCACTCTGCTGTCACTCTGCTGTCACTCTGCTGTCACTCTACATCACTCTGCTGTCACTCTGCTGTCACTTTACCATCACTCTGCTGTCACTCTGCTGTCACTCTACCGTCACTTTAATGTCACTCTGCCGTCACTCTACTGTCACTCTGCTGTCACTCTGCTGGTGCTCTGGGGAGCTGTTGGGGGTCAAAGGTCAGGCTCAGGGAGCTGTGTTGGTGACACGTGAACCCAGTCTCAGGTCCACATATCTGACGTCTGGCTGTTGCCCCGGTAACGACCCCTTGGTCACCCAGGTGATCAGACTGGCCGACTGTATCCGGGTGACGGAGCTGGAAGTGGGCGGAGCTCCCAGAGACACCGGAAGCTTCCTGGTGGAGACAACGGACAAGATCTACGTCTTCGCCGCGGACAGGAGACAGCTGGACGACTGGACACACACGCTGTGTGAGGTCGCCTTCCCTGTGGGTACACACACACACGCACACACACACACGCGCGCACACACACACACACACGCACACACACACACACACACACACACACACACACACACACACACACACACCCCTCCGGTGACTCCTTGCTTCCGTTGACATGATTCTGAATCACACTTCCTGTTTTAGTTTAATGACGTCAAACAGCAGCAGATCAGAAGACTGCTGGATGTCAGTACACCGCAACAGCAACTACAGCAGCAACTACAACAGCAACAGCAACAGCAGCAACAGCAGCAACAGCAACAGCAGCAACAGCAACAGCAGCAACAGCAGCAACAGCAACAGCAGCAACAGCAACAGCAGCAACAACAACAGCAACAGCAGCAACAGCAACAAAAACAGCAGCAACAACAACCTTCACTTGCCTCTCACTTTTCATTCTGTCAGATTGTCTCAGTTCTAAAGAGCAGAAGAAAAAGGATAAAAACAAAAGTCAGTCGGAGCATCAGTCGCTGAGAGACTGTCATCCAGATGTGATCTGCTCCAGATGTGATCTGCTCCAGATGTGATCAGCTCCAGATGTGATCAGCTCCAGATGTGATCAGCTCCAGATGTGATCTGCTCCAGATGTGATCAGCTCCAGATGTGATCAGCTCCAGATGTGATCAGCTCCAGATGTGATCAGCTCCAGATGTGATCTGCTCCAGATGTGATCAGCTCCAGATGTGTTGCTGTCCAGGAGGAGGAAGCGGTTTTGACCGTCCTGCTGGAACCCAGTCGGGTCCGTCTGTTGGAGGGGCCAAGGGACAGAGCTCTGAGGACAGCCTGTGAGGACAGCCAGTGAGGACAGCCCCTCTGAGGACAGCCTGTGAGGACAGCCTGTGAGGACAGCCTGTGAGGACAGCCCCTCTGAGGACAGCCTGTGAGGACAGCCTGTGAGGACAGCATGTGAGGAGAGCCAGTGAGGACAGCCTGTGAGGACAGCCCCTCTGAGGACAGCATGTGAGGACAGCCCCTCTGAGGACAGCCTGAGAGGACAGCCTGTGAGGACAGCCTGTGAGAACAGCCCCTCTGAGGACAGCCTGTGAGGACAGCCTGTGAGGACAGTCCGTCCTCTGGACAGACGTCTCTGGTCCCTGCAGCTTTGAAGAAGGAAGCCGCAGAACGATCAGCAGTGGATCCAGACCTCGTCAGCAGAGATCCCAAAACCAGGA
>NC_043756.1:32399507-32474507 GCF_902148845.1 Salarias fasciatus
GTGTTACTGTGTGTTACTGTGTGTTACTGTGTGTGTGTTACTGTGTGTTACTGTGTGTTACTGTGTGTGTGTTACTCTGTGTTACTGTGTGTTACTGTGTGTGTGTTACTGTGTGTTACTCTGTGTTACTCTGTGTTAGTGTGTGTTACTGTGTGTTACTGTGTGTTACTGTGTGTTACTGTGTGTGTGTTACTGTGTGTTACTGTGTGTTACTGTGTGTGTGTTACTGTGTGTTACTGTGTGTGTGTTACTCTGTGTTACTGTGTGTTACTGTGTGTTACTGTGTGTGTGTTACTGTGTGTTACTGTGTGTTAATGTGTGTTACTGTGTGTGTGTTACTCTGTGTTACTGTGTGTTACTGTGTGTTACTGTGTGTTACTGTGTGTGTGTTACTCTGTGTTACTGTGTGTTACTGTGTGTTACTGTGTGTTAGTGTGTGTTAGTGTGTGTTACTGTGTGTTACTGTGTGTGTGTTACTGTGTGTTACTGTGTGTTACTGTGTGTTACTGTGTGTTACTGTGTGTGTGTTACTGTGTGTTACTGTGTGTTACTGTGTGTGTGTTACTCTGTGTTAGTGTGTGTTACTGTGTGTTACTGTGTGTTACTGTGTGTTACTGTGTGTTACTGTGTGTGTTACTGTGTGTTACTGTGTGTTACTGTGTGTGTGTTACTCTGTGTTACTGTGTGTTAGTGTGTGTTAGTGTGTGTTACTGTGTGTTACTGTGTGTGTGTTACTGTGTGTTACTCTGTGTTAGTGTGTGTTACTGTGTGTTAGTGTGTGTTACTGTGTGTTACTGTGTGTTAGTGTGTGTTACTGTGTGTTACTGTGTGTGTGTTACTCTGTGTTACTCTGTGTTAGTGTGTGTTACTGTGTGTTACTGTGTGTTACTGTGTGTTACTGTGTGTTACTGTGTGTTAGTGTGTGTTACTGTGTGTTACTGTGTGTGTGTTACTGTGTGTTACTCTGTGTTAGTGTGTGTTACTGTGTGTTAGTGTGTGTTACTGTGTGTTACTGTGTGTTACTGTGTGTGTGTTACTCTGTGTTACTCTGTGTTAGTGTGTGTTACTGTGTGTTAGTGTGTGTTACTGTGTGTTACTGTGTGTTACTGTGTGTTACTGTGTGTTACTGTGTGTGTGTTACTCTGTGTTACTCTGTGTTAGTGTGTGTTACTGTGTGTTACTGTGTGTTACTGTGTGTTACTGTGTGTGTGTTACTCTGTGTTACTCTGTGTTAGTGTGTGTTACTGTGTGTTAGTGTGTGTTAGTGTGTGTTACTGTGTGTTACTGTGTGTTACTGTGTGTTACTGTGTGTTAGTGTGTGTTAGTGTGTGTTACTGTGTGTTAGTGTGTGTTAGTGTGTGTTACTGTGTGTTACTGTGTGTTACTGTGTGTTACTGTGTGTTACTCTGTGTTAGTGTGTGTTACTGTGTGTTAGTGTGTGTTACTGTGTGTTACTGTGTGTTACTGTGTGTGTGTTACTCTGTGTTACTCTGTGTTAGTGTGTGTTACTGTGTGTTAGTGTGTGTTACTGTGTGTTACTGTGTGTTACTGTGTGTTACTGTGTGTTACTGTGTGTGTGTTACTCTGTGTTACTCTGTGTTAGTGTGTGTTACTGTGTGTTACTGTGTGTTACTGTGTGTTACTGTGTGTGTGTTACTCTGTGTTACTCTGTGTTAGTGTGTGTTACTGTGTGTTAGTGTGTGTTAGTGTGTGTTACTGTGTGTTACTGTGTGTTACTGTGTGTTAGTGTGTGTTACTGTGTGTTACTGTGTGTGTGTGACGGAAGCTCTGCTGCTGCGGTCGAGCTCCGCTCAGCTAAAAATAGCAACAGGAAGCGTTTGGTGTGAACGAAGCAGTTAGTCTGCTTCAAACGGCTGATTGTGTAACTCACTGGACACACACACACACACACACACACACACACACACACACACACACACACACACACAGACTGAATTTTGAATTGATTTTAGTTTATTTTTAGATTAAAATCAAAAAGAAATCATGAAAATGATGCTGAAAAATGTGTGTGTGTGTGTGTGTGTGTGTGTGTGTGTGTGTGTGTGTGTGTGTGTGTGTGTCAGTGTGTGACTTCAGGGTGTGTGTGCGGAGGACCGAGGCGTCCGATCGCTGTGGTCTCAGAGGAGACTTGATCCTTCGGGCCGATCGAGACGTCCTGCAGCTCCTGGACCAGGACAGACACGTCCTGCTCAGCTGGGAGTACACACACCTGAGACGCTTCGGCAGGGACAGGGTGAGACACACACACACACCTGAGACGCTTCGGCAGGGACAGGGTGAGACACACACACACACACCTGAGACGCTTCGGCAGGGACAGGGTGAGACACACACACACACACCTGAGACGCTTCGGCAGGGACAGGGTGAGACACACACACACACACCTGAGACGCTTCGGCAGGGACAGGGTGAGACACACACACACACACCTGAGACGCTTCGGCAGGGACAGGGTGAGACACACACACACACACACACACACCAGAGGCGCTTCGGCAGGGACAGGGTGAGACACACACACACACACACCTGAGACGCTTCGGCAGGGACAGGGTGAGACACACACACACACCTGAGACGCTTCGGCAGGGACAGGGTGAGACACACACACACACACCTGAGACGCTTCGGCAGGGACAGGGTGAGACACACACACACACACCTGAGACGCTTCGGCAGGGACAGGGTGAGACACACACACACACACCTGAGACGCTTCGGCAGGGACAGGGTGAGACACACACACACACACACACACACCCAGAGGAGCTTCGGCAGGGACAGGGTGAGACACACACACACACACACCTGAGACGCTTCGGCAGGGACAGTGTGAGACACCACACACACACACCTGAGACGCTTCGGCAGGGACAGGGTGAGACACACACACACACACCTGAGACGCTTCGGCAGGGACAGGGTGAGACACACACACACACACCTGAGACGCTTCGGCAGGGACAGGGTGAGACACACACACACACACACACACCAGAGGCGCTTCGGCAGGGACAGGGTGAGACACACACACACACACACCTGAGACGCTTCGGCAGGGACAGGGTGAGACACACACACACACACACCTGAGACGCTTCGGCAGGGACAGGGTGAGACACACACACACACACACACCTGAGACGCTTCGGCAGGGACAGGGTGAGACACACACACACACACACACACCAGAGGCGCTTCGGCAGGGACAGGGTGAGACACACACCTCGTCTGTCCCGACAAAGCGGTCCTGTTCTAAGTCTGGATTGTAAAACGAGAACCAGGACAGGGTTTGACCCCCTGCTGGAGGAAGCTGAGGGACCCACTGGGTCCATGAGGATGGGATCTGGTCCCTGCTGGAGGAAGCTGAGGGACCCACTGGGTCCATGAGGATGGGATCTGGTCCCTGCTGGAGGAAGCTGAGGGACCCACTGGGTCCATGAGGATGGGATCTGGTCCCTGCTGGAGGAAGCTGAGGGACCCACTGGGTCCATGAGGATGGGATCTGGTCCCTGCTGGAGGAAGCGGGCCGTGGAGTCTGCCGGGGGTCGTGGTGATGAAGACGACTGGTTCATCAGCAGCAGACAGCAGATCAGCTGAGCCCCGAACCAGCCCCGAACCAGACCAGTACCAGACCAGTACCAGCCCCGAACCAGACCAGTACCAGACCAGTACCAGCCCCGAACCAGACCAGTACCAGACCAGTACCAGCCCCGAATCAGCCCCGAACCAGACCAGTACCAGCCCCGAACCAGACCAGTACCAGCCCCGAACCAGACCAGTACCAGCCCCGAACCAGACCAGTACCAGACCAGTACCAGCCCCGAATCAGCCCCGAACCAGACCAGTACCAGACCAGTACCAGCCCCGAATCAGCCCCGAACCAGACCAGTACCAGACCAGTACCAGCCCCGAACCAGCCCCGAACCAGACCAGTACCAGACCAGTACCAGCCCCAAACCAGCCCCGTACCAGACCAGTACCAGCCCCGAACCAGCCCCGAACCAGACCAGTAACAGCCCTGAACCAGCCCCAAACCAGCCCCGTACCAGACCAGTACCAGCCCCGAACCAGCCCCGTACCAGACCAGCACCAGCCCCGAACCAGCCCCGAACCAGACCAGCACCAGCCCCGAACCAGCCCCGAACCAGACCAGTAACAGCCCCGAACCAGCCCCGAACCAGCCCCGTACCAGACCAGTACCAGCCCCAAACCAGACCAGTACCAGCCCCAAACCAGCCCCGAACCAGCCCCAAACCAGACCAATACCAGCCCCAAACCAGCCCTGAACCAGCCCCAAACCAGACCAGTACCAGCCCCAAACCGGGCCCAAACCAGCCCCGAACCAGACCAGTACCAGGCCAGTACCAGCCCCAAACCAGCCCCGAACCAGACCAGTACCAGCCCCGAACCAGCCCCGTACCAGACCAGCACCAGCCCCGTACCAGCCCCGAACCAGCCCCAAACCAGACCAGTACCAGGCCAGTACCAGCCCCAAACCAGCCCCAAACCAGCCCCGAACCAGCCCCAAACCAGCCCCGTACCAGACCAGTACCAGACCAGTACCAGCCCCAAACCAGTCCCAAACCAGCCCCAAACCAGCCCCGTACCAGACCAGTACCAGGCCAGTACCAGCCCCAAACCAGCCCCAAACCAGCCCCGTACCAGCCCCAAACCAGTCCCAAACCAGCCCCAAACCAGCCCCGAACCAGACCAGTACCAGGCCAGTACCAGCCCCAAACCAGCCCCGTACCAGCCCCGTACCAGCCCCAAACCAGCCCCAAACCAGCCCCAAACCAGCCCCAAACCAGCCCCGTACCAGCCCCAAACCAGCCCCAAACCAGCCCCAAACCAGCCCCGAACCAGTCCCAAACCAGCCCCAAACCAGCCCCGTACCAGCCCCAAACCAGCCCCAAACCAGCCCCAAACCAGCCCCGTACCAGCCCCAAACCAGCCCCAAACCAGCCCCAAACCAGCCCCAAACCAGTCCCAAACCAGCCCCAAACCAGCCCCGTACCAGACCAGTACCAGCCCCGAACCAGCCCAGTACCAGCCCCGAACCAGCCCCAAACCAGACCAGTACCAGGCCAGTACCAGCCCCAAACCAGCCCCAAACCAGCCCCGAACCAGACCAGTACCAGGCCAGTACCAGCCCCAAACCAGCCCCGAACCAGACCAGTACCAGACCAGTACCAGCCCCAAATCAGCCCCGAACCAGACCAGTACCAGATCAGTACCAGCCCCGAACCAGCCCCGTACCAGACCAGCACCAGCCCCGAACCAGCCCCGAACCAGACCAGTACCAGCCCCGAACCAGCCCCGAACCAGCCCCGTACCAGACCAGTACCAGCCCCGAACCAGACCAGTACCAGCACTGATATGCTGTAATTGTTCCGTGCGGTTCCGGTCCGGGCTGGTCTGGAACAGTTCTCCTGTCTGTCCCAAAGCGGTCCAGTCAAACCTCCATCAGGTTGGGGTGGAGACCAGGAACCAGGACTGGCCCAAACACGGCCTTCATTCTAACAGAATTCTGGTTCTGTGTTCCAGTCCCTGGTTCTTCATGCTGTCCCTGGTTCTGTGTTCCAGTCCCTGGTTCTTCATGCTGTCCCTGGTTCTGTGTTCCAGTCCCTGGTTCTTCATGCTGTCCCTGGTTCTGTGTTCCAGTCCCTGGTTCTTCATGCTGTCCCTGGTTCTGTGTTCCAGTCCCTGGTTCTTCATGCTGTCCCTGGTTCTGTGTTCCAGTCCTCGTTCTCCTTCGAGGCGGGCCGCCGCTGTGTCTCTGGAGAAGGCAGCTTCGAGTTCCAGACCCGTCGGGGGAACCAGCTGTTCCAGGCCGTGGACGCCGCCATCAACCTGCAGAGAACCCGGCTGTCCCACAGGAAGACCTGCGGCCCGGGTCCAGCAGTTCCAGCAATTCCAGCAGGTCCAGGGAGTCCCCAAAGTCTGAACTTGTCCCCGTTAAACCTGGACCCTGCAGCCCAGGTGGGACCAGAGACCAGCAGACCCCCCAGTCCCTGAGGGAACGGTTGATAAGCTGTGTGTGTGTGTGTGTGTGTGTGTGTGTGTGTGTGTGTGTGTGTGTGTGTGTGTGTGTGTGTGTGTGTGTGTGCAGGATTGCAGTGTCTACAGCGTTGTCACGGAAACCTCCACCATCCACCACAAAGACAGAGAGCAGCACCGCCCCCTGCTGGTAGCACACACACACACACACACACACACACACACACACACACACACACACGAACAATAACAACAATCAGGAGAACCGGGTCGGTGACAGACTGCTGATCAGAACCGGGGGAACTGATCCTGGTCTGGTTGGTTTCAGGTCTGTGGAGGTTCTCCGGTGACCGGGGTCAGGAGTTTGACCCTGGACTCTGGTCCGGGTCTCCTGGTTCCACGGAAGAACCAGGTGAAGATGATCTCCAGCTGCCCGCTGCCCCACGTCACCCCAGACGCCTCCCCCGGCCCCGCCCCCGGCCCTGGCCCCGCCCCCGCCGTCCGCCTCAGCCCAAACCCGCGCCCGGGCGCCACTGACCGGACCTGCTCTCAGATCTCGCTGTCGGAGAGGAGGAGCCGTGTGGCTCCGCCCCCTGCCAGGGAGTCCGAGTACTCGCTCCCCTTTGACACGGTGGGCCGGAACCCCCGGCGGGCGCCGCACGGCGGGCCTGGCGCCGGCCCCGGCCCCGGCGCCGACCCGCTGTACGACAGCATCGACGACTTGCAGGTGGGGAAAACGCTGGGACCCGCCTACGCCAGGGGGGAGCACATCTACGACGAACCGGAGGGGACCGCCGCCGCCCCGCCCCCAGCCCCGCCCCCAGCCCCGGACGCCACGTCGGTTTACGACGACCCCGAAGAGATGAGAGGGGACGCCTGGAGGATCATGGGAACTGCTGCAGACCCCAGAGGACACCAGTTCCCCTACAACCCCCGGGTGGACGACTACGCCGTCCCCAAGAGAGTCCCCAGGACCCAGAGCCCCGCCCAGAACCAGGAGGAGGAGCAGGAGGAGGAAGAGGAGGAGCAGGAGCAGGATCAGGGTCAGGATCAGGATCAGGGTCAGGATCAGGGTCAGGGTCAGGATCAGGGTCAGGATCAGGATCAGGGTCAGGATCAGGGTCAGGGTCAGGATCAGGGTCAGGATCAGGGTCAGGGTCAGGGTCAGGACCAGGATCAGGGTCAGGGTCAGGATCAGGACCAGGATCAGGGTCAGGGTCAGGATTCTCCGTACAAAAACGTAACAATGAAAATGTCGGAGAAGTGAAGATGTGTCTGAAACGATCAATAAACAGATCTGATCCTGGTCCAGCTGGACCAGCTTGGCTCCAGTTTTCTGTGTTTTACTGTGTTTTATTGTTGAAGCTGAAAATAAAACTCAGACTGCAGCGTCTCCATGGCAACAGGTCCTGGTGCTGGGCCAGACCAAGACCAGGTCAACAACCCCCACGAGACGGATTGAATCCAGGACCCTGACGTCGCCCAGGACGGCGCCGCCGGAGCCCCACCCTGGACCTGGAGCCAGACCCGCCCTGGACCTGGAGCCAGACCCGCCCTGGACCTGGAGCCAGACCCACCCTGGAGCCAGACCCACCCTGGAGCCCAGAGCCACCCTGGACCTGGAGCCAGACCCGCCCTGGACCTGGAGCCAGACCCACCCTGGAGCCAGACCCACCCTGGACCTGGAGCCAGACCCACCCTGGAGCCAGACCCACCCTGGACCTGGAGCCAGACCCACCCTGGAGCCCAGAGCCACCCTGGACCTGGAGCCAGACCCGCCCTGGACCTGGAGCCAGACCCACCCTGGAGCCAGACCCACCCTGGACCTGGAGCCAGACCCACCCTGGAGCCAGACCCACCCTGGACCTGGAGCCAGACCCACCCTGGAGCCAGACCCACCCTGGAGCCCAGAGCCACCCTGGACCTGGAGCCAGACCCACCCTGGAGCCAGACCCACCCTGGACCTGGAGCCAGACCCACCCTGGAGCCAGACCCACCCTGGAGCCCAGAGCCACCCTGGACCTGGAGCCAGACCCACCCTGGAGCCAGACCCACCCTGGACCTGGAGCCAGACCCACCCTGGAGCCAGACCCACCCTGGACCTGGAGCCAGACCCACCCTGGAGCCAGACCCACCCTGGACCTGGAGCCAGACCCACCCTGGAGCCAGACCCACCCTGGAGCCAGACCCACCCTGGACCTGGAGCCAGACCCACCCTGGAGCCAGACCCACCCTGGACCTGGAGCCAGACCCACCCTGGAGCCAGACCCACCCTGGACCTGGAGCCAGACCCACCCTGGAGCCCAGAGCCACCCTGGACCTGGAGCCAGACCCACCCTGGACCTGGAGCCAGACCCACCCTGGAGCCAGGTCTGGGGTTGGGTCTTCGCCCACAGGGCCGGCCGGGCTGGGCTCTGGATCCAGTCCAGCCGGGCCCTGCAGCCTGGCGGGGCTCCGTGGGTCCAGCTGAACTGGATCTGGTCCCAACCCGGTCCAGATCCTGGTCTTTCTCACCTCACTGTTTCACCGGTAAATATCCGGGAGGACCGAACAGGCCTGTCACTCACCTGTCGATCAAAAAGGAAAGGGGCGGGGCTAAAGTAGCACAACAACCAATGAAAAAAAGCTTTGTCATGTGGGGCTCACTGGCTTTTTTTCATTGGTTGCTGCCCTACTTTAGCTCCGCCCGTTTTTCACAGGTAAGTGAGAGACTTGTCTCAGAGGACTGAGCTCCTGGGTCTCAAGGCACCGGGGGGGACGAGGTTCTCCCCGAGTCCCTTCAGTCCCTGGTGGACCACCAGAGGCCGGCTCACGTCCTGCTCCACCACAGCAGTCTGCATTCTGGATTCCAGTCCGGGCTCACCTGTCCAGGTTCAGGAGGACTCCGGTCAGCAGGGCAACTGGGTCTGTCGCCTGAGGTGTGTGTGTGTGTGTGTGTGTATGTGTGTGTGTGTGTTGAAATCTGCCGAAGCAGAGACGTGGAGCCTCACACACCGGAGACGTCTGGACGGTGAAGTCCTGAACAGAAGTGTCCTTGTACAGCTGCAGCTGTGAGGACCCTCTGGGAGGACCGTGGGTTTATAACCTTACCAGTGAGGACATTTCTGGAAAGTGAGGACAGTCTTGCCGGTCCTCACTATTCCACAGACCTTTGTTGGCCTTTTTGAGGTTCAGATCTGGTTTTCGGTTTGGGGTCTGGGTTATGGTTCGGCATTAATTTTGATGGTTAGGGTTCGGGGCTGGAAATGCATTATGTCAGTGAGTGTCCTCACAACATATAGCTGTACAAACGTGTGTGTGTGTGTGTATTTGTTTTACTATCCTTGTGGGGACATTTGGTCCCCACAAGGATAGTAAAACCAGCTCGATGTGCCTTGTGGGACCTTCTTCTGGTCCTGATGAGGGAAACAGTGTTTTCTTCACCATGTTGTTGTTACTGAAAACATTTCTTTAGGGTTCGGCTGTGTGGTGGTCTGGGTCTGGGTCAGGGTCTGGGTCAGGGTCTGGGTCTGGGTCTGGGTCAGGGTCTGGGTCAGGGTCAGGGTCTGGGTCAGGGTCAGGGTCTGGGTCAGGGTCAGGGTCTGGGTCTGGGTCTGGGTCTGGGTCAGGGTCTGGGTCAGGGTCAGGGTCAGGGTCTGGGTCAGGGTCAGGGTCAGGGTCAGGGTCTGGGTCAGGGTCAGGGTCTGGGTCTGGGTCAGGGTCTGGGTCTGGGTCTGGGTCTGGGTCAGGGTATGGGTCTGGGTCAGGGTCTGGGTCAGGGTCAGGGTCAGGGTCTGGGTCTGGGTCAGGGTCTGGGTCTGGGTCAGGGTCTGAGTCAGGGTCAGGGTCTGGGTCTGGGTCAGGGTCTGGGTCAGGGTCAGGGTCTGGGTCTGGGTCTGGGTCAGGGTCAGGGTCTGGGTCAGGGTCAGGGTCTGGGTCTGGGTCAGGGTCAGGGTCAGGGTCTGGGTCTGGGTCAGGGTCTGGGTCTGGTTCAGGGTCTGGGTCTGGGTCAGGGTCTGGGTCTGGGTCTGGGTCAGGGTCTGGGTCAGGGTCAGGGTCTGGGTCAGGGTCAGGGTCTGGGTCAGGGTCAGGGTCTGGGTCTGGGTCTGGGTCTGGGTCAGGGTCTGGGTCAGGGTCAGGGTCTGGGTCAGGGTCTGGGTCAGGGTCAGGGTCTGGGTCAGGGTCTGGGTCTGGGTCTGGGTCAGGGTCAGGGTCAGGGTCAGGGTCTGGGTCAGGGTCAGGGTCTGGGTCTGGGTCAGGGTCTGGGTCTGGGTCTGGGTCTGGGTCAGGGTCTGGGTCTGGGTCAGGGTCAGGGTCAGGGTCAGGGTCTGGGTCTGGGTCAGGGTCTGGGTCTGGGTCAGGGTCTGAGTCAGGGTCAGGGTCTGGGTCTGGGTCAGGGTCTGGGTCAGGGTCAGGGTCTGGGTCTGGGTCTGGGTCAGGGTCAGGGTCTGGGTCAGGGTCAGGGTCTGGGTCTGGGTCAGGGTCAGGGTCAGGGTCTGGGTCTGGGTCAGGGTCTGGGTCTGGTTCAGGGTCTGGGTCTGGGTCTGGGTCAGGGTCAGGGTCTGGGTCAGGGTCTGGGTCTGGGTCAGGGTCTGGGTCAGGGTCTGGGTCTGGGTCAGGGTCTGGGTCTGGGTCTGGGTCTGGGTCAGGGTCTGGGTCTGGGTCTGGGTCAGGGTCTGGGTCAGGGTCAGGGTCTGGGTCTGGGTCAGGATCAGGGTCTGGGTCTGGGTCAGGGTCTGGGTCTGGGTCTGGGTCTGGGTCAGGGTCTGGGTCTGGGTCAGGGTCTGGGTCTGGGTCATGGTCTGGGTCAGGGTCAAGGTCAGGGTCTGGGTCTGGGTCAGGGTCAGGGTCAGGGTCTGGGTCTGGGTCAAGGTCAGGGTCTGGGTCTGGGTCAGGGTCAGGGTCAGGGTCTGGGTCTGGGTCTGGGTCAGGGTCAGGGTCTGGGTCTGGGTCAGGGTCAGGGTCAGGGTCTGGGTCAGGGTCTGGGTCAGAGTCTGGGTCTGGGTCTGGGTCAGGGTCTGGGTCAGGGTCAGGGTCAGGGTCTGGGTCTGGGTCTGGGTCAGGGTCAGGGTCTGGGTCAGGGTCTGGGTCAGGGTCAGGGTCAGGGTCTGGGTCTGGGTCTGGGTCAGGGTCTGGGTCTGGGTCTGGGTCTGGGTCTGGGTCAGGGTCTGGGTCAGGGTCAGGGTCAGGGTCTGGGTCTGGGTCTGGGTCAGGGTCTGGGTCTGGGTCTGGGTCAGGGTCTGGGTCAGGGTCTGGGTCAGGGTCTGGGTCTGGGTCTGGGTCTGGGTCTGGGTCAGGGTCTGGGTCAGGGTCAGGGTCAGGGTCTGGGTCTGGGTCAGGATCAGGGTCAGGGTCAGGGTCTGGGTCTGGGTCTGGGTCTGGGTCTGGGTCAGGGTCAGGGTCTGGGTCTGGGTCTGGGTCAGGGTCTGGGTCAGGGTCTGGGTCAGGGTCTGGGTCTGGGTCAGGGTCTGGGTCAGGGTCTGGGTCAGGGTCTGGGTCAGGGTCTGGGTCAGGGTCTGGGTCTGGGTCTGGGTCAGGGTCAGGGTCTGGGTCAGGGTCTGGGTCAGGGTCTGGGTCAGGGTCAGGGTCAGGGTCTGGGTCAGGGTCTGGGTCTGGGTCAGGGTCTGGGTCTGGGTCAGGGTCTGGGTCAGGGTCTGGGTCAGGGTCTGGGTCAGGGTCAGGGTCTGGGTCAGGGTCTGGGTCAGGGTCTGGGTCAGGGTCAGGGTCAGGGTCTGGGTCAGGGTCAGGGTCTGGGTCAGGGTCTGGGTCTGGGTCTGGGTCTGGGTCAGGGTCTGGGTCAGGGTCTGGGTCAGGGTCAGGGTCTGGGTCAGGGTCTGGGTCAGGGTCTGGGTCTGGGTCTGGGTCTGGGTCTGGGTCTGGGTCTGGGTCAGGGTCAGGGTCTGGGTCTGGGTCTGGGTCAGGGTCTGGGTCAGGGTCTGGGTCAGGGTCTGGGTCTGGGTCAGGGTCTGGGTCTGGGTCAGGGTCTGGGTCAGGGTCTGGGTCAGGGTCTGGGTCAGGGTCTGGGTCTGGGTCTGGGTCAGGGTCAGGGTCTGGGTCAGGGTCTGGGTCAGGGTCTGGGTCAGGGTCAGGGTCAGGGTCTGGGTCAGGGTCTGGGTCTGGGTCAGGGTCTGGGTCTGGGTCAGGGTCTGGGTCAGGGTCTGGGTCAGGGTCTGGGTCAGGGTCAGGGTCTGGGTCAGGGTCTGGGTCAGGGTCTGGGTCAGGGTCAGGGTCAGGGTCTGGGTCAGGGTCAGGGTCTGGGTCAGGGTCTGGGTCTGGGTCTGGGTCTGGGTCAGGGTCTGGGTCAGGGTCTGGGTCAGGGTCAGGGTCTGGGTCAGGGTCTGGGTCAGGGTCTGGGTCTGGGTCTGGGTCTGGGTCTGGGTCAGGGTCTGGGTCAGGGTCTGGGTCAGGGTCTGGGTCTGGGTCTGGGTCTGGGTCTGGGTCAGGGTCTGGGTCAGGGTCTGGGTCAGGGTCAGGGTCTGGGTCTGGGTCAGGATCAGGGTCAGGGTCAGGGTCTGGGTCTGGGTCAGGGTCTGGGTCAGGGTCTGGGTCTGGGTCAGGGTCAGGGTCTGGGTCAGGGTCAGGGTCTGGGTCTGGGTCAGGATCAGGGTCAGGGTCAGGGTCTGGGTCTGGGTCAGGGTCTGGGTCAGGGTCTGGGTCTGGGTCAGGGTCTGGGTCAGGGTCTGGGTCTGGGTCAGGGTCTGGGTCAGGATCAGGGTCTGGGTCAGGGTCTGGGTCTGGGTCTGGGTCTGGGTCAGGGTCTGGGTCAGGGTCTGGGTCAGGGTCAGGGTCTGGGTCAGGATCAGGGTCTGGGTCAGGGTCTGGGTCTGGGTCAGGGTCTGGGTCAGGGTCTGGGTCTGGGTCTGGGTCTGGGTCAGGGTCTGGGTCAGGGTCTGGGTCTGGGTCAGGGTCTGGGTCAGGGTCTGGGTCTGGGTCAGGGTCTGGGTCTGGGTCAGGGTCTGGGTCTGGGTCAGGGTCTGGGTCAGGGCCTGGGTCTGGGTCAGGGTCTGGGTCTGGGTCAGGGTCTGGGTCAGGGCCTGGGTCTGGGTCAGGGTCTGGGTCTGGGTCTGGGTCTGGGTCAGGGTCTGGGTCAGGGTCTGGGTCTGGGTCAGGGTCTGGGTCAGGGTCTGGGTCAGGGTCAGGGTCTGGGTCTGGGTCAGGATCAGGGTCAGGGTCAGGGTCTGGGTCTGGGTCAGGGTCTGGGTCAGGGTCTGGGTCTGGGTCAGGGTCTGGGTCAGGGTCTGGGTCTGGGTCAGGGTCTGGGTCAGGGTCTGGGTCAGGGTCTGGGTCTGGGTCTGGGTCTGGGTCAGGGTCTGGGTCAGGGTCTGGGTCTGGGTCAGGGTCTGGGTCAGGATCAGGGTCTGGGTCAGGGTCTGGGTCTGGGTCAGGGTCTGGGTCAGGGTCTGGGTCTGGGTCTGGGTCTGGGTCAGGGTCTGGGTCAGGGTCTGGGTCTGGGTCAGGGTCTGGGTCAGGGTCTGGGTCTGGGTCAGGGTCTGGGTCTGGGTCAGGGTCTGGGTCTGGGTCAGGGTCTGGGTCAGGGCCTGGGTCTGGGTCTGGGTCTGGGTCTGGGTCAGGGTCTGGTCAGGGCCTGGGTCTGGGTCAGGGTCTGGGTCTGGGTCTGGGTCTGGGTCAGGGTCTGGGTCAGGGTCTGGGTCTGGGTCAGGGTCTGGGTCAGGGCCTGGGTCTGGGTCAGGATCAGGGGCTAGGAAATGCATTATTTCAATGAGTGTCCTCACAAGGATAGAAATACAAACCTGTGTGTGTGTGTGTGTGTGTGTGTGTGTGTGTGTGTGTGTGTGTGTGTGTGTGTGTGTGTGTGAATGAGTGAGTGAGTCCTTAATGGCTTGAGAACCAATTCATGACCTCACATCAGCGACACTGGAAACACAGACAGTCACACACACACAGCGGACAGAGATGCATGCTGGGATGCTTTTGTCCCTTGAATCTCCCTACAGTAATGTGTGTGTGTGTGTGTGTGTGTGTGTGTGTGTGTGTGTGTGTGTGTGTGTGTGTGTGTGTGTGTGTGTGTGTGTGCTCAGTGGCCTGGAAGCTGATGGAGCCTCCTCATGATCAAAGTGATGGAGGAGAACAGACTTGTCCTACTTCCTGTTCTCAGCTGATCTCAGAGTGGGCGGAGCCAAACCGAGTGGGCGGGGCCAAGCAGCCTCAATAAATGATTCAAAGTTCAAATAACAACACACTAAAACTCTGACACACACCAACACACACCAACACACACTGACACACACTGACACACTGACACACACACACTGACACACACCGACACACTCTGACACACACTGACACACACTGACACACTCTGACACACTCTGACACACTCTGACACACACTGACACACTCTGACACACTCTGACACACTCTGACACACACTGACACACACCAACACTCTGACACACTCTGACACACTCTGACACACACTGACACACACCAACACTCTGACACACTCTGACACACTCTGACACACTCTGACACACTCTGACATGTGGGATGATTCGTGATGACGTGGTTACAGTTTCTGCCTGTTGCTTGAACACATTTTGCAAAACTTGGCTCGTTGTGTCAAAACTCTACACACAAGCGAAGGAGACACACCTCTGGGAAGTGAACCGTTCACATCTGGGTCAGACTGAAACTCTGCGATCAAAACCTGACAATCCTTTGTCAAAATGTCACTGATGACAAAATGATCCCACTTGCATCTTATGAAATCACTTTCAGATCGGCAGCAACACACCAGTCTGCTTTATATAAAACACTGCCGTGTTTTGTTTTCACTCTTTTTATTCAGTTCCACAGAAGACACGTTTTCACAGCAACCACAAAATAAAATACTCAATCCAAAATCATTACATTGCAGTAGAGCATTTTACAGTCCAGTCAATTCAGTTAAAGCAAAAATAAAACAAAAAACATACTGTCAACACAGAAAAGCACAGTTGTGTGTGGGCTGACAGTTTTTTTTTGATTGCTAAAACACAAAAAGCAAAAATTTGGCACAATTTTCACAATTGCACCCATTCTGTCCTGTAAATGTGAAGGACTGTAACAGTCAGCTGTACTTATTCATGTGGAAGTTCTTTGACCCTGACACTGTTCCTCTCAGACGGGAGTCTGTACAGTCGCTTCATGGTCATGTTGTGCTTTACCCAGATGCGTCCGAGGAAACGCTTCTTCGATCTGTGTTGTTGAATACGTGCCGATCTGCAGGAATGTGTTGCTGTAGCTGGTGGAGACACACTGCATCGTTTGCTCTGACTGGTTCACGATGGACAGGTCCTGCTGTTGGGTGGACAGGCGCTGGCGCCCCCCCAGGAGGTCTTCTAGCCATTCTGGAGAAAAATGTAACAACAAATAGTTACTGTTTGCTTCTTTTTTACAGTACTGTGTATACTGTACTGAACTGTATTTACCATCCACAGTACTGAAACACCTCCACACGTTGTCACCGCATGTTTCACAAAGCAACCACTTTAGTTTGAAAGAGAGCGTTAGCCCCCCTGCGGTGCAGCACATGTGACACGGTAACGTGATACGGTACAGTACTGTAAATACTCTAGTTACAGTCTGAGTAGAGTAGAGAGTTGAAGACATACCTGTTGTCCAGTCGGAATGTTCTGATTATGGATGAAAGTGTGAAACGGCTCAGATCAGGCTGGACTCTCTGCCAGCTTCCCTCACAGTCAGACCATGTCTAGGACCTGGTCCACCAACGCTGCTCTCATGTCATTGGAAGTAATGTCCCTCGCTCGGCCTCTTCGACCACGTCCTGCTCTCTCTCTCTGTCCTCCTCTTCCTCTGCCTCTCGCTCTCCCTGCCTCCATGCTTGCAGAGTTCTCCATATGGCTTCACGGAGGCCTTTATGTATCTGGCTGATTGGTCTTCAGTTTTGCAAGTCAGTGTTTTCAGGCACACGCCTCAGTGTTTTCAATGAACCAGTGTGAGTTGTATTTGGAATAGATGTGTTTTCCCAGTGGTACCTTGAGATTTCATTTTGAACTAAGTGTCTTACGTATGAAATAGTGTGTAGTGTGCAGGAGCAAGTGTGTAGTGTGCAGGAGCAAGTGTGTTTCAAAATTGCAACTAAAGTGTAAAGCAGCGCTTTGTTTCGGGTGTGGTGACACTTCGGTGAAGGTGCAGGAACAACAACTTCAAGTTACTTTGGTTTAAGCTTGAGTCTGTAGCTCAAGCAATGGGTGCAAACTGTAATAAGGTGATGAATGGGTTAATGAGGTGATGAAGTGGTGAGTGTGGTGATGAAGTGGTGAGTGGTGATGAAGTGGTGAGTGTGGTGATGAAGTGGTGAGTGGTGATGAAGTGGTGAGTGTGGTGATGAAGTCGTGAGTGGTGGTGAGTGGTGATGAAGTGGTTAATGAGGTGATGAAGTGGTGAGTGGTGATGAAGTGGTGAGTGTGGTGATGAAGTGGTTAATGAGGTGATGAAGTGGTGAGTGTGGTGATGAAGTGGTGAGTGGTGATGAAGTGGTTAATGAGGTGATGAAGTGGTGAGTGGTGATGAAGTGGTTAATGAGGTGATGAAGTGGTGAGTGGTGATGAAGTGGTGAGTGTGGTGATGAAGTGGTTAATGAGGTGATGAAGTGGTGAGTGTGGTGATGAAGTGGTGAGTGGTGATGAAGTGGTTAATGAGGTGATGAAGTGGTGAGTGGTGATGAAGTGGTGAGTGTGGTGATGAAGTGGTTAATGAGGTGATGAAGTGGTGAGTGGTGATGAAGTGGTTAATGAGGTGATGAAGTGGTGAGTGGTGATGAAGTGGTTAATGAGGTGATGAAGTGGTGAGTGTGGTGATGAAGTGGTGAGTGGTGATGAAGTGGTTAATGAGGTGATGAAGTGGTGAGTGTGGTGATGAAGTGGTGAGTGGTGATGAAGTGGTTAATGAGGTGATGAAGTGGTGAGTGGTGATGAAGTGGTGAGTGGTGATGAAGTGGTGAGTGTGGTGATGAAGTGGTTAATGAGGTGATGAAGTGGTGAGTGTGGTGATGAAGTGGTGAGTGGTGATGAAGTGGTTAATGAGGTGATGAAGTGGTGAGTGGTGATGAAGTGGTGAGTGTGGTGATGAAGTGATGATTGAGCTCATAATAAAATGTGATTTGAACAGTTTGTCCTTCATTCATGTTAACATTCATCTGGCCCTGCTGAACCCGGTCCAGGGTCCGGTCCAGGGTCCAGTCAGGAACCCGGTCCAGGGTCCGGTCCAGGGTCCAGTCAGGAACCCGGTCCAGGGTCCGGTCCAGGGTCCAGTCAGGAACCCGGTCCAGAGTCCGGTCCAGGGTCCAGTCAGGAACCCAATCCAGGGTCCAGTCCAGGGTCCAGTCAGGAACCTGGTCCAGGGTCCGGTCCAGGGTCCAGTCAGGAACCCGGTCCAGGGTCCAGTCCAGGGTCCAGTCAGGGACCCGGTCCAGGGTCCGGTCCAGGGTCCAGTCAGGAACCAGTCAGACGTTGTTTCAGGGACGAGGTCCAGGATCTGGTCCGGCTCCGGTGTCCGCTGCTCCTCGCTGCTGTGTGGCGCTCAGGAGCTGCTGGCCTCGGAGTGACCGCCTCCATCGGAGTGATGTGAGGAGTGACACTGACCAGAGTCACTCTACACGCACCTGCCTGATCTCCTGCTTTCAGTCCTGCAGGTTGTGTGAATATCACCCCGCCTCCGTGTCACTCCTCACATCACTCCGCTGCTGCAGAGTGACACGGCCGCACCGGAGGCCGGAACTTCCTGACGTCCGCGCAGCTTCTGGGCTCGGCCCCGGGACCCGGTCCGGGGCCCCGGGACCCGGTCCGGGGCCCCGGGACCCGGTCCGGGGCTCGCTGTGATCCGCTGCCGCCTGAGCGATGACGCGGCGGTGACGTCATCGACGCCTTATAAGGAACATCAACACGTGACGCTCGTGAACGAGGCTGCTGCACGCTTCCTCCCGGGAGCGCGCTCTTTAGTCCGTGAGCGCGCGTCAGGATCCAGGGAGCGAGGAGCGCGAAGCATCAGGTCACCTGCAGCGTCACGAGCCCGAGCGGGACCGGACCGGACCGGACCGGACCGGGAGCGGGAGCGGGACCGGGAGCGGGACCGGGACCAGACCGGACCGGGAGCGGGACCGGGTCTGGGCGCCAGCTCGGCTGAGAAGAGCCCGCTGCGATCCAAACCCTGAAGGACCCGACCAGGACCAGCAGGACCGCTGACGGTGCTTCCGGACCCGGAGGAGAGGAGCCAGTCCAGACTGGACCTGAACCGGAACCGCACTGATCCCCAGGACCACATTCCCAACCCGACCGACCTGGAAGGTTCTGAATCCAACAGGAAGGCAGTGGAACCACGAGAGGACCGGGACCAGACCAGGACCGGGACCAGGACCAGAACCAGAACCAGCAGCAGCTGAACAGTGAGTGTTCGGTTCGAACCCGGATGTGTAATCCGGTCTATGAAGTCACTGAGAACCTGGACCAGGACCAGGTTCCGGAGCTGTGGGGGTCTTGATGTTGGCTTCAGTTCCAGATGGTCCAGCTGGTCCAGGACCGTGGTGGTCCCGCCGGTCCAGCCGGTCCAGGTGGATCAGGAGTGAAGTGGGTCAGGCTCTGTGTGGCTCTGGAGGGGCCCTGTTGTTCACTGCTGCATGGATGTGAAGTCCTCCAGACCCCCCAGGCCCCCTAGACCCAGACCCAGACCTCATCCAGACCCAGACCCAGACCCCATCCAGACCCCATCCAGACCCAGACTTCATCCAGACCCAGACCCCATCCAGACCCCATCCAGACCCAGACCTCATCCAGACCCAGGTCAGGCTTTGTTTCTTCTGTTGCTGACCTTGGATGGTGGATCACAGCAGGTCTCCTGGCTCTGGGGATCTGGACCCGGGGATCTGGTCCCAGGACTTGGACCTGGTCTGTGCTGAAATGAAGCTTCTTCCCTGAAACACGTTCAGAGCAGCTGAAGCTCAAACCCTGCTATTTTTAGGTGTGTGTGTGTGTGTGTGTGTGTGTGTGTGTGTGTGTGTGTGTGTGTGTGTGTGTGTGTGTGTGTGTGTGTGTGTGTGTGTGTGTGTGTGTGTGTGTGTGTGTGTGTGTGTGTGTGTGTGTGTGTGTGTGTGTGTGTGTGTGTTGATTGTGATTGTCACTTTCTATTGTGTGTCTGTGGTTTGTTGTGTGTTGCTGGAAGCTTTTTGCTGTTAGACTGAAGACCCCCCCCCGGGGACTGAAGACCCCCCCGGGGACTGAAGACCCCCCCCGGGGACTGAAGACCCCCCCCGGGGACTGAAGACCCCCCCCCCGGGGACTGAAGACCCCCTCTGCGGTTAAAAACTCCCCTCTGAGTAAAACCTGGTCCAGAACCTGTTTATCAGGCTTTCTGTCCCTGGACCCTGGACCACCGTCTCCTCAGGACATCATAGGTACTGGTCCCAGTCCAGCCTGGGTCCAGGTCCAGGTCCAGCCTGCGTCCAGGTCCAGGTCCAGGTCCAGCCTGGGTCCAGGTCCAGGTCCAGGTCCAGCCTGGGTCCGGGTCCAGGTCCAGCCTGGGTCTGGGTCCAGGTCCAGCCTAGGTCCAGGTCCAGGTCCAGCCTGGGTCCGGGTCCAGGTCCAGGTCCAGCCTGGGTCCAGGTCCAGGTCCAGCCTGGGTCCAAGTCCAGGTCCAGCCTGGGTCCAGGTCCAGGTCCAGCCTGGGTCCAGTTCCAGGTCCAGGTCCAGCCTGGGTCCAGTTCCAGGTCCAGGTCCAGCCTGGGTCCAGGTCTAGGTCCAGGTCCAGCCTGGGTCCAGGTCCAGGTCCAGCCTGGGTCCAGGTCCAGGTCCAGCCTGGGTCCAGGTCCAGGTCCAGGTCCAGCCTGGGTCCAGGTCCAGGTCCAGCCTGGGTCCAGGTCTAGGTCCAGCCTGGGTCCAGGTCCAGGTCCAGGTCCAGCCTGGGTCCAGGTCCAGGTCCAGGTCCAGCCTGGGTCCAGGTCCAGGTCCAGCCTGGGTCCAAGTCCAGGTCCAGCCTGGGTCCAGGTCCAGGTCCAGCCTGGGTCCAGTTCCAGGTCCAGGTCCAGCCTGGGTCCAGGTCCAGGTCCAGGTCCAGCCTGGGTCCAGGTCTAGGTCCAGCCTGGGTCCAGGTCCAGGTCCAGCCTGGGTCTCTCAGCCTCCTGTTGACAGCAGGTCTATAGAGTGTTTGCAGCTGACGTCACACCTGGCCTCGCAGTGCATGCTGGGTAGTGGCGGCCATGTTGGAGTGAAACGCTCAGGCCGGGCGTCAGGGGGTCACCTGGAGCTCCTGGTCTACAGAATCCTCCTCACAGCTCTTCAGTCTCTTTTCACCCTCAGTGAAGTGGAGCAGACAGCTGGACCTGGGACCAGGACCAGGACCGGTACCGGTACTAGGACCAGGACCAGGACCGGTACCGGTACTAGGACCAGGACCAGGACCGGTACCAGGACCAGGACGGTTCCGGGTTCGTCGGGCTGAACGGGTTAAAGGACTCCCTGATGAACAGGTCCGTCCTGGCTGCAGTTCAGCTCTGACAGGAAGCAGGTCTACAGGACCGGGTCCCTGTTGTCCCAGAGACTAGATCCTGGTTTGAATCCAGGATCTGGTTGACAGAAGAACCGTCGATCAGAGAACAGTAAATGTCGGGTTCACAGATCGGGGTTCTGGAGTCTCGGCCGTGGATCCGGGTCCTGCTGCAGCCTGAAGCCCTCAGTCTCTCCGGGTCCCGGTCTTTGTTCCGTCCAGATTGTCCTCCTGCTCAGTCCCTCTGTCACCGTGACAGAACCCTGAATGCGCTGCTGCTTATGAATGAAACCGCCTCACTTCCTGTTTCACTCCGACATGGCGGCGGGCCTCCCCCGCTCCCGGGTCACGTGATGCAGAGACTCCACAGTGAACGAGCAGAGAGGGGGCGGGACTTCCTGTCATGCTGAACTGTCATCACTTCCTTTCAGCGTCTGATTGGTCAGTACTGATCCTGATCAGGGTGCGAACACCAGGGGCCAGGGGGGTCTGAGACCTGAGCCCCCGAACAGGATTTGTGAAATTCAGGGTTTTCCCTGAATATGGTCAGAATGCTGTTTCCCCGTGTTTCTCCTTTATTATCATTATTTTTATTAATATTATCATCCATCCATCCATCCATCCATCCATCCATCCATCCATCCATCCATCCATCCATCTTCCACCGCTTATCCAGGGCCGGGTCTCAGGGGCAGCAGTCTAACCAGAGATGCCCAGACCTGCTGTCCCCAGACTTCCTGTCCACAACTTCCTGTCCCCAGACTTCCTGTCCACAACTTCCTGTCCACAACTTCCTGTCCCCAGACTCCAGTCCTCCAGCTCCTCTGGGAGGATCCCAAGGTGTTCCCAGTCCAGCCCAGAGACATAGTCTCTCCAGGGTGTCCTGGTCTTCCCCGGGGTCTCCTCACAGTGGGACATGTCCAGAACTCGTCCCCAGGGAGGCGTCCAGGAGGTTCCATCCTAAAGAGGAGCTGATCCTCCTCACTGCTCCTCTCCATGTGGAGGAGCAGCGGCTCTACTCCCAGCTCCTCCCCCTGGTGACGTAGCTCCTCCCCTGGTGACTTAGCTCCTCCCCCTGGTGATGTAGCTCCTCCCCTGGTGACGTAGCTCCTCCCCTGGTGACGTAGCTCCTCCCCTGGTGACGTAGCTCCTCCCCCTGGTGATGTAGCTCCTCCCCTGGTGACGTAGCTCCTCCCCCTGGTGATGTAGCTCCTCCCCTGGTGACGTAGCTCCTCCCCCTGGGGACGTAGCTCCTCCCCTGGTGATGTAGCTCCTCCCCCTGGTGACGTAGCTCCTCCCCCTGGGGACGTAGCTCCTCCCCTGGTGACGTAGCTCCTCCCCTGGTGACGTAGCTCCTCCCCTGGTGATGTAGCTCCTCCCCCTGGTGACGTAGCTCCTCCCCCTGGTGACGTAGCGCCTCCCCTGGTGACATAGCTCCTCCCCCTGGTGACGTAGCTCCTCCCCCTGGTGACGTAGCTCCTCCCCCTGGTGACGTAGCGCCTCCCCTGGTGACATAGCTCCTCCCCCTGGTAACATAGCTCCTCCCCCTTGTGACGTAGCTCCTCCCCCTGGTGACGTAGCTCCTCCCCCTGTCTCTAAGGGAGTCCAGCCCCCCTACGGAGGAAGCTCATTTCAGTCGCTTGTATCCAGGATCTTGTCCTTTCGGTCCTGACCCAGACTCAGGACCAGAGGTGAGGGGGGAACGTAGACTGACCGGTAAATCCAGAGCTTCTCCTTTCAGCTCCTTCTTCACCACGACGGACCGAAACGACGACTGATCTCTGCAGCCGCTGCACCGATCCTCCTGTCAGTCTCTCCTCCACCCTTCCTCCACCCTCCTGTCAGTCTCTCCTCCACCCTTCCTCCACCCTCCTGTCAGTCTCTCCTCCACCCTTCCTCCACCCTCCTGTCAGTCTCTCCTCCACCCTTCCTCCACCCCCCTGTCAGTCTCTCCTCCACCCGCCCCCCACTGTGAACAAGACCCCAAGATACTGAAACTCCTCCACCTGGACCAGAGTCTCTCCACCGACCTGGAGAGGGCAGACCACCTTGTTCTGGTCCAGGACCAGGGCCTCGGATCTGGAGGTTTTGATCTTCATCCCTGTCGCTTCACACTCGGCTGAGAACCGCCCCAGTGCATGATGGTCCAGGTTCCATGGAGCCAACAGGAGAACATCATCTGCAAAAGCAGAGATGAAATCCTGTGGTCCCTGAACCAGACCCCCTCCAGCCCCTGGTCCCTGAACCGGACCCCCTCCAGCCCCTGGTCCCTGAACCAGACCCCCTCCAGCCCCTGGTCCCTGAACCGGACCCCCTCCAGCCCCTGGTCCCTGAACCAGACCCCCTCCAGCCCCTGGTCCCTGAACCGGACCCCCTCCAGCCCCTGGTCCCTGAACCAGACCCCCTCCAGCCCCTGGTCCCTGAACCAGACCCCCTCCAGCCCCTGGTCCCTGAACCGGACCCCCTCCAGCCCCTGGTCCCTGAACCGGACCCCTTCCGGCTCCTGGTCCCTGAACCAGACCCCCTCCAGGCCCTGGTCCCTGAACCGGACCCCTTCCGGCTCCTGGTCCCTGAACCAGACCCCATCCAGCCCCTGGTCCCTGAACCGGACCCCTTCCGGCTCCTGGCTGTCCATAAAGATTCTGAACAGAACCGGTCCAGAGTTCCGCCCTGCTGGAGTCCAACATGCACCGGGAACAGGTCTGACTTACTGCTGACAATGTGGACCAGACTCCTACTGCGGTCCTACAGAGACCGGACGGCCCTGAACAAGGGGCCCCGGACTCCGTTCTCCCAGAGCCCCCCTCCCCAGAAGACATCCAGGAGGGATAGGGTTGAATGCCTTCTCCAGGTCCACAAAACCCATGTGGACTGGTTGGGCGAACTCCCATGAACCCTCGAGGCCCCCATGGAGGGTCTTGAGCTGGTCCAGGGTTCCAGGGTTAAGGGACCAGGACGAAAACCACATTGTTCCTCCTGGATCCGAGGTTCACTATCGGTGGAATCCTCCTCTCCAGGACCTGGAACAGACTTTCCCAGGGAGGCTGACGAGTCTGACCCCCCTGTAGCTGGACCACATCCTCTGGTCCCCCTTCTTAAACAGGGACCAGCACCCGGTCTGCCAGTCCAGAGGTTCTGTCCCCGACCGCCAGAGACGTGTCAGCCGAGACCGTCCTGCACATCCGGAGCCTGAAGGTTGGATCGAAGATCTTTGTTACTAACAAACATGAACTAAAGCTGAGATTTGGCGCCGCTGAGCTGCAGCAGCCGAAAAGAATCATGACCATGAATCAACTCTGGACTTCAGCCAATCAGTGACGAGCAGCCTCCTTATCTGTTGGTTTTCTAACGTGTCAATCAACCTCTACATTTGTAGCGTAGCTGTCCTGCTCCAGGTCTGGTCCTGCCGGGTCTGTCCAGGTTCCTCCTCCACCAGGGGGAGTCGGTCCACAGCTCCGTCCTCTCTTCACCCGAGTGTCCAAAACACGAGGTCAGAGGTCAGATGACACGACAACAAAGTCGATCATCGACCTCCGACCTAGGGTGTCCTGGTTTCAGGTGGTCTCATGGACCCCCCTGTGCTGGAACATGGTGCTGGTTCTGGACAAACTGTGGCTAGCACAGAAGTCCAACAACAGAACTCCACTGGGTTCAGATCAGGGAGGCCGTGCGATCCAGTCCCCCCTCCAGGTCTCACTGTCGCTGCCCACGTGGGCCTTGAAGTTCCCCAGTAGAACCATGGAGTCCCCAGTAGAACCATGGAGTCCCTAGTAGAACCATGGAGTCCCTAGTAGAACCATGGAGTCCCCAGTAGAACCATGGAGTCCCCAGTAGAACCATGGAGTCCCCCAGTAGAACCATGGAGTCCCCAGTAGAACCCCAGTAGAACCATGGAGTCCCCAGTAGAACCATGGAGTCCCCAGTAGAACCATGGAGTCCCCAGTAGAACCATGGAGTCCCCAGTTGGAGCACTGTCCAGCACCCCTCCCAGGGACTCCAGGAAGTCCAGGTACTCTGACTGCTGTTTGACCCGTAAGCCGAGACACCAGTGAGGAACCGGTCCCCGACCCGAAGGACCAGGGACCAGAACCTCTGGTCCACTGCGGTGAACTCCAACACCTGGTGCTGAGCTGTGGGGCTGTAAGAGAACCCATTGGGTGGACTGGGTGGCAGCTGATGGTAGGGCGCCCGGAGACCCGATCCTCAGACACAGAGACCAGCTCTCGGGACCTGGAATGTCCCCTCGCTGGGGGGAGGAGCCTGAGCTGTGAGGGAGGCTGATAGGGACCGGATAGATACAGGCGGACCACCTCCACCCAGCCTGGACCCTGGAACCCTCCTCCTCTCTTCTTCTCTGGCGTTGCCGTGGTGACAGGCGGCGGGCTGGGGGGGTAATATTATTATTGTCATTGTTATTATTGTTATGGTTCAGATTCCTCCTGCCGGGTCCCTTCCGGGTCGCAGCAGAGTGACGCTCTCACAGCCTGCAGTACCGGTCCTCACCATTACACTGGGGGCGCTGTGCCCTGAACGCCGGTAACACAGGATGTGAGTCCTGCTCTGAGGCACGATGGAAGCCCCGCCCCCACGGCCGCGGGACAGTTGGCACACTGGTCATGACACAGATGCACGCTGAGGTCAAAGGTCAAGAGACTTTTCTCCACAGATGTAAACTGAATCCATGATTCTGAAAAATAACTGAAGTCCTGATCCGAGGTTCTGAGCTGCAGCTTCCTGGTTCTGGAGGACCAGGACCAGGACTGTATCCTGAAGGGTCCTGGACCAGAACCAGGACTGTATCCTGGAGAGTTCTGGGTTCTGGGTGGTGTTGGGGGAGGGATCAGAGGTCAGGTGAGTGTTGTGATGTTGCTGACTGTCCCCCCTCCCCTGCAGTGCGAGGCGGCGGCGGCGGCGGCGGCGGCGGCGGCGGCGTGCTGCTGCTGGCCGTGCTGAGCGGCTGCTCCGTGGCGCTGAGCGGCTGCGAGCCGCGGGGGGTCACGGTGGGGGCGGTGCTGAGCCAGAAGCGCTACGAGCAGGTGTTCAAGGAGGCGGTGCTTCAGGCCAACGCCCTCTACGGCCGCGACCGCTTCCGCATGAACGCCATCTCCGTCACGCACAAGCCCAACGCCATCCAGATGGCGCTGTCCGTCTGCGAGGACCTCATCTCCAACCAGGTGGGTCAGAGGTCACCACTGCCCGGGGCACACACACACTGCACACACACACACACACACACACACACACACACACACACACACACACACAGAGGGACACACACACACTGCACACACACACACACACACACACACAGAGGGACACACACACACTGCACACACACACACACACACACACACAGAGGGACACACACACACTGCACACACACACACACACACACAGAGGGACACACACACACACAGAGGGACACACACACACTGCACACACACACACACACTGCACACACAGGGACACACACACACTGCGCACACACACACAGAGGGACACACACACACACACACACACACACACAGAGGGACACACACACACTGCACACACACACACACACACACACACACACACACACACACACACACACAGAGGGACACACACACACACACTGCACACAGAGGGACACACACACACACACACACTGCACACAGAGGGACACACACACACAGAGGGACACACACACACAGAGGGACACACACACACACACACACACACACACATAACACACACAGAGGGACACACACACACACACAGAGGGACACACACACACTGCACACACACACACACACACACAGAGGGACACACACACACTGCACACAGAGGGACACACACACACTGCACACACACACACACACACACAGAGGGACACACACACACTGCACACAGAGGGACACACACACACTGCACACACACACACACACACACAGAGGGACACACACACACTGCACACAGAGGGACACACACACACTGCACACACACACACACACACACAGAGGGACACACACACACACTGCGCACACACACACACACACACACACACAGAGGGACACACACACACTGCACACACACACACACACACACACACACACACACTGCGCACACACAGAGGGACACACACACAGAGGGACACACACACACACACACAGAGGGACACACACACACTGCGCACACACAGAGGGACACACACACAGAGGGACACACACACACTGCGCACACACACACACACACACACAGAGGGACACACACACTGCGCACACACAGAGGGACACACACACAGAGGGACACACACACACTGCGCACACACACACACACACACAGAGGGACACACACACACACACACACACACACACACACTGCGCACACACACACACACACACACACACACACACACAGAGGGACACACACACACTGCGCACACACACACACACACACACACACAGAGGGACACACACACACTGCGCACACACACACACACACACACACACAGAGGGACACACACACACTGCGCACACACACACACACACACACACACAGAGGGACACACACACTAGTACCGTGTTGTTCGACTATAGGACGATATTTTCTCCAGAATCAGTTTTCTGTAATCCAGGACTAGACTGTCGTTACACCTCCGCGCCGCTGGGTGGAGCCAGAGTCCCGGGGAGCTGGACTGCCTCTGCTCCATGCAGTGGCTCCGCCCCCCGTTAGGGGGAGCTAGTGAGCTGGACAGAGAGTCAGCCTGCAGCAGTGAGAGAAGAAGACTGAGCAGTGTGGCTGCTGCTGGTTTTTCTAAGCTTCATTTCAAACAGCATCCAGAATACCTGCCTGTCAGTACTCGAGTATACTCAGCTGATGTTCAGGATGGAGGGGGAACTGATACTTGTGAGTTTGTCAGTTTGTTTTGAAGTTTCAACGCAGATGCTAATTCCGTTAGCATGTCTATGGCGCTTCCATGAATAGTTAGCATTGAGCTAGCGGCGCGGACTGCTTGTCTGGAGACAGGCGGTGGTTCCGCTCCTGGTCATGCAGTCACTGAACCTTTGAGGCTCTGAATTGTTGCTTCTTGTTTCTTATCTTGAGAAAGAGAATATATTTATTTAATACTGCAGTAATATTTTTTTATCTTAAATCAGGTGAAATGTTTTCTCTGTTGTGAGTTTTTGAGTTTAGAACAATTGTCCAATAAAACGTTGTTTTATGAGTGACCTTATTGTCTTCATCCTATTTTTATTTTCCCTAAGTGATATTTGAAAGTCAGGATCGTCTCGTGTCGGGACGATACGGTACTTTAGAACATTTCTCTCTGAATGTAAGAACTTCTGTTTGATCTGGATTCAGGAGAACGTTCCGACTCGTCCTGGTTTTTTATCTTTAAGACAAAGTTCTAGTTTGACCAGCTGATCAGGATCACCTGGTTCTAGATCAGTAGATCAGTGGATCACCTGGTTCTAGATCAGTAGATCAGTGGATCACCTGGTTCTAGATCAGTAGATCAGTGGATCACCTGCAGAACAGTGAAGGTACTGGAGTTCCTGATGATGTTCCTACAGGAAGACTGGAGGATGAAGAGTAGAGGTTCTCGGACAGAACCCTGTGGAACTCCATGTCTAAAACATGTTTAAAACTACATGAATGTTAGATTCTGATCTGGAACCTTCAGACCAGAACCCAGAACCAGACTGAGTGACTGTCTGAACCTTCAGACCAGAACCCAGGACGTGGATCTGGAGGACCAGGAGAAGAGTCTTCTGTCTCCAGCTGGACTTCAGGAGGTCCAGGATGTTCTCAGAGGTGTGGGCGGAGCCAAAAGAGCCCCAGTGAAAAGATACAATGTTTCGGTTTCCACCAATCCAGAGCAGCCTCGACAGGGGGCGTGGCGTTTCCATGACGACCAGGAGGAGGCTGGCACTGAGCTACACCCAGACCGCTCCCAGACCAGGTGGACCCAGACCGCTCCCAGACCAGGACCACCCAGACCGCTCCGAGACCAGGACCACCCAGACCGCTCCCAGACCAGGACCACCCAGACCGCTCCCAGACCAGGACCACCCAGACCGCTCCCAGACCAGGACCACCCAGACCGCTCCCAGACCAGGACCACCCAGACCGCTCCCAGACCAGGACCACCCAGACCGCTCCCAGACCAGGACCACCCAGACCGCTCCCAGACCCCCTTCCAGCCGGTCTGGGCCGGGCAGTCAGAGCGGAGCTGGAGCGAGCGGCGCCGTCACACCAACCCGGTCCGCCGGTCTGGGTCCAGAACTCTGCTGGTGGAGCTGAAGTGGGCCGGTGTGAAAACACCCTGAGACTGAGACTTTCAGAGGTTCTCCTCTTGGTTCTGGTTCTGGACTGATGAGGGGATCAGAGTTCTGAATGGACCCTGGTCCGCTGCCTCGGCCCGGTTCTCCAGGAACCTGATCCTGAACATGTTGCTTCATCTAAACTGAGACGAGCCAACCTGAACCAGGATCAGTTAAACCAGAGGGACCGGGTCTGGACCAGTCCGCCTGGCTCCTGGGGTTCTGGTTCTGCAGGTTCTCTCAGTCTGGTTCTGCAGGTTCTCCTCTCAGTGAAATCGTCTTTGTTTCCTTTACAGAAGAAATGAGGCCAACATGGCCGACTGTGTGTGTGTGTGTGTGTGTGTGTGTGTGAGTCTGTGTGTGTGTGTGTGTGTGTGTGTGTGTGAGTCTGTGTGTGTGTGTGTGTGGATTATCTCTGATGTAATCCTCCCTGAGCGGGGGTGGAGGGGTGGAGGGATGGAGGATGATGATGATGATGATCACAGCTGCTCTTCCTCTCTCACTGACGGCTTCACCTCTGATGGCTCCGGGTCAAAGGTCACGGTCCTCATGGCAGTGTCAGAGAAAATCAGTCGAATCCCGGACCAGAACCAGAACCACACACACTAGTCCCCCTGTCCCACTGCAGCTGGCAGGTCCATCTGGTCCCTGCAGGTCTACAGGGTTCTGGTCCCTGCAGGTCTAGAGGGTTCTGGTCCCTGCAGGTCTACAGGGTTCTGGTCCCTGCAGGTCTAGAGGGTTCTGGTCCCTGCAGGTCTACAGGGTTCTGCTGACGGTAGGTTCTGGTCCCTGCAGGTCTACGCCATCCTGGTCAGCCACCCTCCTCAGTCCAACGACCACCTGACCCCGACCCCGGTGTCCTACACCGCCGGGTTCTACCGGATCCCCGTGGTGGGCCTCACCACCCGCATGTCCATCTACTCTGACAAGGTGAGGGGGACGGACAGGGAGGGACGGACAGGGAGGGACGGACAGGGAGGGACAGGGGGATGGACGGGGGGACAGGGAGGGACAGAGGGGTGTTCTCCGTGTTCTGCATTGAGAACCTGGGGAACGGCAGCAGCCCCTCCCTCCTGCTGGTGAGCGAATCCAGCGCGCCCGGGCAGCCTGAATATTTCATGGCTGCTGAGAGTCCGGGACGGAGAGACGTCCTCCAATCAGAGAGCTTCCAGGACGTTCCGGGACGGAGAGACGTCCTCCAATCAGAGAGCTTCCAGGACGTTCCGGGACGGAGAGACGTCCTCCAATCAGAGAGCTTCCAGGACGTTCCGGGACGGAGAGACGTCCTCCAATCAGAGAGCTTCCAGGACGTTCCGGGACGGAGAGACGTCCTCCAATCAGAGAGCTTCCAGGACGTTCCGGGACGGAGAGACGTCCTCCAATCAGAGAGCTTCCAGGACGTTCCGGGACGGAGAGACGTCCTCCAATCAGAGAGCTTCCAGGACGTTCCGGGACGCGCCATCAATATTGTAGAAGTGCGGCTGCGGGAGGACAGGACGGAACGTTCCGGCGCGGTGGAACCAGCTGAGAACCGCCGTGTTCCGGATGAAGGAACCTCCGGCGCCACGTTCCGCTCGTCACACGGAGAACCAACAAACGCCACAAATCACGGTTCCACAGACCTCAGGCTCCGCCCCCTCTGTGAGAAACATCCTGAGGCTCCGCCCCTCTGACAGAAACAAGAACCCAGCTGGAGAACACTCTGTCCTGGCAGCTGCTGCCTGAGTGCCTTTGAGCAGGAACTCTGATCGTTCTGCAGTCACATCCAGCCCCGCGTGTGGTTCTAGAGCATCCACCTGTCGTTCCTGCGGACGGTCCCGCCCCCTGACCTCTGACCCCTGACCCCTGTGTGTGGTTCTAGAGCATCCACCTGTCGTTCCTGCGGACGGTCCCGCCCCCTGACCTCTGACCCCTGACCCCTGTGTGTGGTTCTAGAGCATCCACCTGTCTTTCCTGCGGACGGTCCCGCCCCCTGACCTCTGACCTCTGACCCCTGACCCCTGTGTGTGGTTCTAGAGCATCCACCTGTCGTTCCTGCGGACGGTCCCGCCCCCTGACCTCTGACCTCTGACCCCTGACCCCTGTGTGTGGTTCTAGAGCATCCACCTGTCGTTCCTGCGGACGGTCCCGCCCCCTGACCTCTGACCTCTGACCCCTGACCCCTGTGTGTGGTTCTAGAGCATCCACCTGTCGTTCCTGCGGACGGTCCCGCCCCCTGACCTCTGACCTCTGACCCCTGACCCCTGTGTGTGGTTCTAGAGCATCCACCTGTCGTTCCTGCGGACGGTCCCGCCCCCTGACCTCTGACCCCTGACCCCTGTGTGTGGTTCTAGAGCATCCACCTGTCTTTCCTGCGGACGGTCCCGCCCCCTGACCTCTGACCTCTGACCCCTGACCCCTGTGTGTGGTTCTAGAGCATCCACCTGTCGTTCCTGCGGACGGTCCCGCCCCCTGACCTCTGACCTCTGACCCCTGACCCCTGTGTGTGGTTCTAGAGCATCCACCTGTCGTTCCTGCGGACGGTCCCGCCCCCTGACCTCTGACCCCTGACCCCTGTGTGTGGTTCTAGAGCATCCACCTGTCGTTCCTGCGGACGGTCCCGCCCCCTGACCTCTGACCCCTGACCCCTGTGTGTGGTTCTAGAGCATCCACCTGTCGTTCCTGCGGACGGTCCCGCCCCCTGACCTCTGACCTCTGACCCCTGACCCCTGTGTGTGGTTCTAGAGCATCCACCTGTCGTTCCTGCGGACGGTCCTGCCCCCTGACCTCTGACCCCTGACCCCTGACCCCTGTGTGTGGTTCTAGAGCATCCACCTGTCTTTCCTGCGGACGGTCCCACCCCCTGACCTCTGACCCCTGACCCCTGACCCCTGTGTGTGGTTCTAGAGCATCCACCTGTCTTTCCTGCGGACGGTCCCACCCCCTGACCTCTGACCCCTGACCCCTGACCCCTGTGTGTGGTTCTAGAGCATCCACCTGTCTTTCCTGCGGACGGTCCCACCCCCTGACCTCTGACCCCTGACCCCTGTGTGTGGTTCTAGAGCATCCACCTGTCTTTCCTGCGGACGGTCCCACCCCCTGACCTCTGACCCCTGACCCCTGTGTGTGGTTCTAGAGCATCCACCTGTCTTTCCTGCGGACGGTCCCGCCCCCTGACCCCTGACCCCTGACCCCTGTGTGTGGTTCTAGAGCATCCACCTGTCTTTCCTGCGGACGGTCCCGCCCCCTGACCTCTGACCTCTGACCCCTGACCCCTGTGTGTGGTTCTAGAGCATCCACCTGTCGTTCCTGCGGACGGTCCCGCCCCCTGACCTCTGACCTCTGACCCCTGACCCCTGTGTGTGGTTCTAGAGCATCCACCTGTCGTTCCTGCGGACGGTCCCGCCCCCTGACCTCTGACCTCTGACCCCTGACCCCTGTGTGTGGTTCTAGAGCATCCACCTGTCGTTCCTGCGGACGGTCCTGCCCCCTGACCTCTGACCCCTGACCCCTGACCCCTGTGTGTGGTTCTAGAGCATCCACCTGTCTTTCCTGCGGACGGTCCCACCCCCTGACCTCTGACCCCTGACCCCTGACCCCTGTGTGTGGTTCTAGAGCATCCACCTGTCTTTCCTGCGGACGGTCCCACCCCCTGACCTCTGACCCCTGACCCCTGACCCCTGTGTGTGGTTCTAGAGCATCCACCTGTCTTTCCTGCGGACGGTCCCACCCCCTGACCTCTGACCCCTGACCCCTGACCCCTGTGTGTGGTTCTAGAGCATCCACCTGTCTTTCCTGCGGACGGTCCCACCCCCTGACCTCTGACCCCTGACCCCTGTGTGTGGTTCTAGAGCATCCACCTGTCTTTCCTGCGGACGGTCCCACCCCCTGACCTCTGACCCCTGACCCCTGACCCCTGTGTGTGGTTCTAGAGCATCCACCTGTCGTTCCTGCGGACGGTCCCGCCCCCTGACCCCTGACCCCTGACCCCTGTGTGTGGTTCTAGAGCATCCACCTGTCGTTCCTGCGGACGGTCCCGCCCTACTCGCACCAGGCGCAGGTGTGGTTCGACCTGATGAGGGAGTTCCGCTGGAACCACATCATCCTGATCGTCAGCGACGACCACGAAGGCCGGGCGGCGCAGAAGAGGCTGGAGACGCTGCTGGAGGAGCGCGAGACCAAGGTGGGAACCGCCGCAGAACCGCACGGAGAACCTTAATGAGAACCAGACAGAGAACCAGACAGTGAACCACATGAAGAACCAGACAGAGAACCACTCTCCTAAAGGACACACTCAACAAGTAAACACACCACACACACTAGAAGTACACACTCCAACAACACACTCGGTTGTCATTCCTGACTGTCTTCTTCCTCCTGACTCTCCGGTTCTTTGTTCTGACGTTCTCTGAGGAGAACTGGAGTTCTTTCAGCAGCACAGAGCCGCAGACGGGTTCTTCTGATTGGCTGATTGGTCCGGAGCTAACGCAGTGATCTGATTGGCTGATTGGACTGGAGCTGAAGCAGTGATCTGATTGGCTGATTGGACTGGAGCTGACGCAGTGATCTGATTGGCTGATTGGACTGGAGCTGAAGCAGTGATCTGATTGGCTGATTGAACCGGAGCTGACGCAGTGATCTGATTGGCTGATTGGACTGGAGCTGAAGCAGTGATCTGATTGGCTGATTGGACCGGAGCCGACGCAGTGATCTGATTGGCTGATTGGACCGGAGCTGACGCAGTGATCTGATTGGCTGATTGGACTGGAGCTGAAGCAGTGATCTGATTGGCTGATTGGACCGGAGCCGACGCAGTGATCTGATTGGCTGATTGGACCGGAGCTGACGCAGTGATCTGATTGGCTGATTGGACTGGAGCTGATGCAGTGATCTGATTGGCCGATTGGACCGGAGCTGACGCAGTGATCTGATTGGCTGATTGGCTGATTGGACCAGCACTGACACAGTGATCTGATTGGCTGATTGGACTGGAGCTGACGCAGTGATCTGATTGGCTGATTGGACTGGAGCTGACGCAGTGATCTGATTGGCTGATTGAACCGGAGCTGACGCAGTGATCTGATTGGCTGATTGGACCGGAGCCGACGCAGTGATCTGATTGGCTGATTGGACCGGAGCTGACGCAGTGATCTGATTGGCTGATTGGACTGGAGCTAATGCAGTGATCTGATTGGCTGATTGGACTGGAGCTGACGCAGTGATCTGATTGGCTGATTGGACCGGAGCTGACGCAGTGATCTGATTGGCTGATTGGACCGGAGCTGACGCAGTGATCTGATTGGCTGATTGGACCGGAGCTGATGCAGTGATCTGATTGGCTGATTGGCTGATTGGACCGGAGCTGACGCAGTGTTCTGATTGGCTGATTGGCTGATTGGACCGGAGCTGACGCAGTGATCTGATTGGCTGATTGGACCGGAGCTGACGCAGTGATCTGATTGGCTGATTGACAGGCACTGACACAGTGATCTGATTGGCTGATTGGCTGATTGGACCAGCACTGACACAGTGATCTGATTGGCTGATTGGACCGGAGCTGACGCAGTGATCTGATTGGCTGATTGGACCGGAGCTGACGCAGTGATCTGATTGGCTGATTGGACTGGAGCTAATGCAGTGATCTGATTGGCTGATTGGACTGGAGCTGACGCAGTGATCTGATTGGCTGATTGGACCGGAGCTGACGCAGTGATCTGATTGGCTGATTGGACCGGAGCTGACGCAGTGATCTGATTGGCTGATTGGCTGATTGGCTGATTGGACTGGAGCTGACGCAGTGATCTGATTGGCTGATTGGACCGGAGCTGACGCAGTGATCTGATTGGCTGATTTGACTGGAGCTAATGCAGTGATCTGATTGGCTGATTGGACTGGAGCTGACGCAGTGATCTGATTGGCTGATTGGACCGGAGCCGACGCAGTGATCTGATTGGCTGATTGACAGGCACTGACACAGTGATCTGATTGGCTGATTGGACTGGAGCTGACGCAGTGATCTGATTGGCTGATTGAACCGGAGCTGACGCAGTGATCTGATTGGCTGATTGGACCGGAGCCGACGCAGTGATCTGATTGGCTGATTGGACTGGAGCTAATGCAGTGATCTGATTGGCTGATTGGACTGGAGCTGACGCAGTGATCTGATTGGCTGATTGAACCGGAGCTGACGCAGTGATCTGATTGGCTGATTGGACCAGAGCTGACGCAGTGATCTGATTGGCTGATTGGACTGGAGCTAATGCAGTGATCTGATTGGCTGATTGGCTGATTGGACCGGAGCTGACGCAGTGTTCTGATTGGCTGATTGGCTGATTGGACCGGAGCTGACGCAGTGATCTGATTGGCTGATTGGACCGGAGCTGACGCAGTGATCTGATTGGCTGATTGACAGGCACTGACACAGTGATCTGATTGGCTGATTGGCTGATTGGACCAGCACTGACACAGTGATCTGATTGGCTGATTGGACTGGAGCTGACGCAGTGATCTGATTGGCTGATTGGACCGGAGCTAATGCAGTGATCTGATTGGCTGATTGGACTGGAGCTGACACAGTGATCTGATTGGCTGATTGGACTGGAGCTGACGCAGTGATCTGATTGGCTGATTGGACCGGAGCTAATGCAGTGATCTGATTGGCTGATTGGACTGGAGCTGACGCAGTGATCTGATTGGCTGATTGGACCGGAGCCGACGCAGTGATCTGATTGGCTGATTGGACCGGAGCTGACGCAGTGATCTGATTGGCTGATTGGACTGGAGCTAATGCAGTGATCTGATTGGCTGATTGGACTGGAGCTGACGCAGTGATCTGATTGGCTGATTGGACCGGAGCTGACGCAGTGATCTGATTGGCTGATTGGACCGGAGCTGACGCAGTGATCTGATTGGCTGATTGGACCGGAGCCGACGCAGTGATCTGATTGGCTGATTGGACCGGAGCTGACGCAGTGATCTGATTGGCTGATTGGACTGGAGCTAATGCAGTGATCTGATTGGCTGATTGGACTGGAGCTGACGCAGTGATCTGATTGGCTGATTGGACCGGAGCTGACGCAGTGATCTGATTGGCTGATTGGACCGGAGCTGACGCAGTGATCTGATTGGCTGATTGGCTGATTGGCTGATTGGACTGGAGCTGACGCAGTGATCTGATTGGCTGATTGGACCGGAGCTGACGCAGTGATCTGATTGGCTGATTTGACTGGAGCTAATGCAGTGATCTGATTGGCTGATTGGACTGGAGCTGACGCAGTGATCTGATTGGCTGATTGGACCGGAGCCGACGCAGTGATCTGATTGGCTGATTGACAGGCACTGACACAGTGATCTGATTGGCTGATTGGACTGGAGCTGACGCAGTGATCTGATTGGCTGATTGAACCGGAGCTGACGCAGTGATCTGATTGGCTGATTGGACCGGAGCCGACGCAGTGATCTGATTGGCTGATTGGACTGGAGCTAATGCAGTGATCTGATTGGCTGATTGGACTGGAGCTGACGCAGTGATCTGATTGGCTGATTGAACCGGAGCTGACGCAGTGATCTGATTGGCTGATTGGCTGATTGGCTGATTGGACTGGAGCTAATGCAGTGATCTGATTGGCTGATTGGACTGGAGCTGACGCAGTGATCTGATTGGCTGATTGAACCGGAGCTGACGCAGTGATCTGATTGGCTGATTGGACCGGAGCTGACGCAGTGATCTGATTGGCTGATTGGACCGGAGCTGACGCAGTGATCTGATTGGCTGATTGACAGGCACTGACACAGTGATCTGATTGGCTGATTGGCTGATTGGACCAGCACTGACACAGTGATCTGATTGGCTGATTGGACTGGAGCTGACGCAGTGATCTGATTGGCTGATTGAACCGGAGCTGACGCAGTGATCTGATTGGCTGATTGGACCGGAGCCGACGCAGTGATCTGATTGGCTGATTGGACCGGAGCTGACGCAGTGATCTGATTGGCTGATTGGACCGGAGCTGACGCAGTGATCTGATTGGCTGATTGGCTGATTGGCTGATTGGACCGGAGCTGACGCAGTGATCTGATTGGCTGATTGGCTGATTGGCTGATTGGACCGGAGCTGACGCAGTGATCTGATTGGCTGGCTGGTCTTGTGTAACCTGTTCTTGTTTGCGTATCTTCTTCGTCACCATCAGACTAAAAACAGGAACTATGAAAACCTCGACCAACAGACCTTTGACTTCCGGAGAACGCCCAAGGTATCCGCCGCATGGTCAAACGATGCACGCCGCCCAACCAATCTCTGAGCCCGCCCACTGGCAGCTCGCCCGGCCGGCCCCGCCCACAGCCCCGCCCAGAGAGACGCTCCGGCCCGGCGGCCGCCCGCTCCCCGCCATCTTTCTGTTCAGTTTCCATAACCCTGCACTCCGCCGGCAGGAGAGACGCCCTTCCTCCCCCCTCCACCCCTCCACCCCTCCCCCCTCCTCCCCCCTCCACCCCTCCCGCCTCCACCCCTCCCCCCTCCACCTCCTCCTGTGAAGGGTTGCATGCGGCCGGGCTGACGCTTGGCTCTGTCTGCAGATCTCTGAGGACCTCCGCCCACCTGGATCCTCCTCTGCAACATCCACCCTCCTCCTCTCTCCTTCATCAGCGCTCTCTCGACTTGCACGCCGTCCCTGATTGGTTGATTGGTTGGAGTCTTGAAAGCACCTGGTTTGCATGAGCCACCGCACCACCTCCTGCCCCTCCCCCTTTCAGTTTCCTCTCAGTACTTCCTGTCTCATTCTCTGGCCCCTCCCCCTGCTGCCATGACAGCGAGGAGGGGGAGGAGCCTGGTGGAGGTCCGGGTGTGGGTGGTGTTGAGGCGGAGGTGGCGATCAGGAGCTAATTGGTTCGTCCTCCGTCTGTCCTGTGCTGTCTTCTTCTGGGTTGTTGTTCAATCGCCCCCGGCGACGACGGCGTGGCGGTCTGCGGCTCCGCCCCCCCGGTGCTCCGCCCCCCTGGTGGGGTTCCCTCCAGGCGGAGAAGGTTCTGCTGTTCGGTCCCGACACCAACCTGACGGCGCTGCTGCTGGAGGCCAAGGACCTGGAGGCCCGGGTCATCATCCTGTCTGCCAGGTGGGTCCAGAACCAGAACCAGAACCACCCGGACACGGGAGGAGTGAGACACAAGGAGGAGTGAGACACAGGAAGGAGTCAGTTAAAAGAGGAGTGAGATACATTATGGAGGGAGTCGCAGGAGGAGTGAGAGACAGTGGGCACGTTTACATGGACCACATATAAGCGGATTGTACGTGGAGCGGATTGTAAAATGTGTCATGTAAACACCGAGTGGATCCGCTTCACTCGGAGCGGATTGTAATTTGGAGCCGATTGTATGAGGTGGTCTACGCCGATCGACAATCCGCTCTGTGTCCCTTATAAACGAGTCTGACAGCGGAGCGGATTGTACTGGGGGAGTGTTTGTTCTGCGCATGCATGTAGTGACGTGTCAGTAAACGGGAAGCAGCACAGTCAGAAAACCAGCAGAGAACGCCACGGTGGTGGAAAAACACTTTTTTAGTAAAAAACCCCGACAGAAAAAACATTGGAGAGGCGAGATGGAACCAAATCGCGCAATAGCGAGTTGTATAAAGAGCTCTATAGCAGAATACGAGCGATCGCCGGCTGGTGTTATGGATTAACTGGTTCCCGTGTTAACGAATGACGGCGGAGGTCTGTGTAAACACATTTTGATTACAGCAGTTGTTAAAGTAAGACTCACAAATGACTTTAAACGTATACACTCACTGTAACTGTCGATAACCGACGTTCGCAAGAACGACTACATGTTTCAATCATGTATTGGTCACAAGTTAACACGGGCACCAGTTAATTCGAAACATCGACACGCGGAGCAGAGGCAGAGCTCACACCGGGACGTGGCGCTCGGTGCAGCGGTGCTGCAGCCAGGGGAGCAGCCGCTCCTCCAGCAGGTATCATGGACTTTTGGGACATTATTTGAGCAGATATCAGCAGATAAAAACTCTCTGCTCGGCGCTGAGGACTGCTGCTGCTGAGAGGAAGACCTGCAAGGTCCTCGTGAGACTTTGTGCGCATGTCACAGGACGCTGTATAATCCGCTTCACCCAGGGTCCTGGTAAACCAGGATTCATCGTGGATCACTTCATGAATACACTCCGTTTAATACGATTGTTTACAATCCGATTGAAAAAAACACCCATGTAAACTGGGCCAATGAGGAGTGAGATACAGGGTGAGTGAGTTACATAACGAGTGAGAGACAGGATGGAGTGAGTTAACGGAGGAGTGAGAGACAGGATGGAGTGAGTTAAAGGAGGAGTGAGAGGCAGGATGGAGTGAGTTACAGGAGTGAGACAGGATGGAGTGAGTTACATGAGGAGTGAGTGAGAGAAAGGATGGAGTGAGTTAAAGGAGGAGTGACAGACAGAATGGAGTGCGTTACAAGAGGAGTGAGATACAGGATGGAGTGAGCTGCAGGAGGACAGAGATAGTATGGAGTGAGATACAGGATGGAGTGAGTTACAGTAGGAGTGAGAGACAAGGTGGAGTGAGTTAAATGAGTGAGACACAGGATGGAGTGAGCTGCAATAGGAGTGAGATACAGGATGGAATTAAAGGAGTGAGAGACAGGATAGAGTAAGTTACAGGAGGAGTGAGAGACAAGATGGAGTGAGTTAAAGGAGGAGTGAGAGAATGGAGTGAGTTACAGGATGGAGTGAGTTAAAGGAATACTCTGAAGATTTTGGAGCCACGCCCTATCCCCATCATTTACAGAGTGAGAGCAGCTCATAAATACCTGTTTTGTGTCCGTTGGTCCAGCTGCTGGCTCCCAGCTGTTAGCATCGTAGTTAGCTTAGCTCAGCTGCTGGAGGTGAAGAGGAAACAGAGCCGGACTGAAGAAAGTGGACAAAATCCTCCTTCCAGTGGTCCAGGGGACGGTGTGTTAGCACGTGAAGTAAATCCCAATGGTTATAAAACATTTTAAAAGACGGGTTTTCTTTTCAATCCGTTAAAATAACGTTCTGATACGCAGACCTGCGCATGGCGGCGCAGCGGAAGGAAATACCGGAGCACAGCGGCCGAGTCTACGGCTGCTGCCGCTGTGCTCCGGAGGATTTTGTCCACTTTCGTCAGTCCGGCTCTGTCTCCTCTTCACCTCCAGCAGTTGAGCTAAGCTAACTACGATGCTAACAGCTGGGAGCCAGCCGCTGGACGAACGGACACAAAAAAGGTATTTATGAGCTGCTCTCACTCTGTAAATGATGGGGAAAGGGCGTGGGTCCAAAATCTTCAGAGTATTCCTTTAAAGGAGTGAGAGACAGGAGTGAGAGACAGGAGTGAGAGACAGGAGTGAGAGACAGGAGTGATCTGGTGTCGATGATATAAGACGGTTGACAGTGAGACTGAGTTCCAACTCCTGTAAATTTAAAGGTTCTCTCCACCTCTCTCTGTCCCTCCACCCGTCCTCCCGTCCTTCCGTCCTCCACCCGTCCTCCACCCGTCCTCCACCCGTCCTCCACCTGTCCTCCACCTGTCCTCCACCCGTCCTTCCGTCCTCCCATCCTCCACCCGTCCTCCACCCGTCCTCCACCCGTCCTTCACCCGTCCACCCGTCCTCCCGTCCTCCCATCCTCCACCCGTCCTCCACCCGTCCACCCGTCCTCCCGTCCTCCCATCCTCCACCCGTCCTCCACCCGTCCACCCGTCCTCCCGTCCTCCCATCCTCCACCCGTCCTCCCGTCCTCCACCCGTCCTCCACCCGTCCACCCGTCCTCCCGTCCTCCCATCCTCCACCCGTCCTCCCGTCCTCCACCCGTCCTCCCGTCCTCCTCCACCCCAGTGAGGACGAAGCGGCCTCGGTCTACAAAGCGGCTCGTCTTCTCAACATGACGTCTTCCGGCTACGTCTGGCTGGTTGGAGAGAGAGAGATGACCGGCAAGGCTCTGAGTGAAGCTCCGGACGGTGAGGCTCCTCCTCCACCCTCCATCTCCTCCACCTCCTCCACCCTGCTCCGCCCTCCGCCCTCTGCTCTGCTCCTCCATCTCCTCCACCTCCTCCACCCTCCTCCACCCTGCTCCACCCTCCGCCCTCTGCTCTGCTCCTCCATCTCCTCCATCTCCTCCACCTCCATCCGGTTGTCACCACAGTTTCTATTTTTAATCTGACTCTTCCAACATCAGAAAACCACCAGCATTCTTCACAACCCCCCACAACCCCCCACAACCCTCCACAACCCCCCACAACCCCCCACAACCCTCCAAAACCCCCCAGAACCCCCCACAACCCTCCAAAACCCCCCACAACCCCCCACAACCCTCCACAACCCCCCACAACCCCCCACAACCCCCCACAACCCCCCACAACCCTCCACAACCCCCCACAACCCTCCACAACCCCCCACAACCCTCCACAACCCCCCACAACCCCCCACAACCCTCCACAACCCCCCACAACCCCCCACAACCCTCCACAACCCCCCACAACCCCCCACAACCCCCGACAACCCCCCACAACCCTCCACAACCCTCCACAACCCCCCACAACCCTCCACAACCCTCCACAACCCCCCAGAACCCCACAGAACTCCCCAGAACCCCATAGATCTCCCCAGAACCCCACAGAACTCCCCAGAACCCCATAGAACTCCCCAGAACCCCACAGAACTCCCTAGAACCCATCAGAATTCCCTAAGCACGCCAAAGAACCCCCAAAAGACTTCATGGTTTTTTTTCTTCTGGCTGGTTGAATGTTTCAAAACTGGACCCTGTCAGGGTCTCCTGGACTCTCCTGGACTCTGTCAGGGTCTCCTGGACTCTCCTGGACTCTGTCAGGGTCTCCTGGACTCTCCTGGACTCTGTCAGGGTCTCCTGGACTCTCCTGGACTCTGTCAGGGTCTCCTGGACTCTGCTGGATTTAAATGTCTCTAACATCTGTGTTTCTTTCATTCGTAGCGTTTGTCGTCCAGCCGCCGTATGAGCTCCGTGCGAGGGTGGAGGGGGGCGGGGGGTGGAGGGGTGGACAGAAGGTACAGCTGGGGTGGGGGGTGGAGGGGGGAGGGGGGTGGAGGGGTGGACAGACTGTACAGCTGGGGTGGAGGGTGGAGGGGGGAGGGGGGAGGGGGGTGGGGGGTGGAGGGGTGGACAGACTGTACAGCTGGGGTGGAGGGGGGAGGGGGGAGGGGTGAGCTGGTGGCACTGCACTGGCAGGGTGGAGGAGCTGAGCAGTCGGTGCAGGTGGGGTCTAGGGTGGAGGAGCTGGTGAGATGGGGGAGGGGGAGGGGGAGGGGGAGGGTGTTGTGTGTTGGTGAGTGTGTGAACGCAGTCAGTGTTGCCATGGTGACGGTGACGTGTGTCCAATCACAGCACTGGTAAGAAGCCGCCGCCCCCTGCTGCTTGCTTGATCCGTTCCCATTGATCAGAGGAGGCCCCGCCCACCTTGATGGGAGGGGCTACAGCTGATCAGTCAGCCAGCATGAGCTCCGCCCCTCTGCTCTGATTGGCTCCTGGAATTTTGACCAGGCTCAGCCAATCAGAGACAGCCATGAGGGAAGGAATCTTTGTTTAGGAGCAGCGCTGACCAAGTCCAAGGTCAGACTCAGGGTCACAGGTCAGAGTCAGGGTCACGGGTCAGACTCAGGGTCACGGGTCAGACTCAGGGTCACGGGTCAGAGTCAGGGTCACAGGTCATAGTCAGGGTCACAGGTCAGAGTCAGTGTCACAGGTCAGACTCAGGGTCACAGGTCAGACTCAGGGTCACAGGTCAGAGTCAGGGTCACAGGTCAGACTCAGGGTCACGGGTCAGAGGCAGGGTCACAGGTAAGAGTCAGGGTCACAGGTCAGACTCAGGGTCACGGGTCAGAGGCAGGGTCACAGGTAAGAGTCAGGGTCACAGGTCATAGTCAGGGTTCTAGGTCAGAGTCAGGGTCACAGGTCAGAGTCAGGGTTCTAGGTCAGAGTCAGGGTTCTAGGTCAGAGTCAGGGTTCTAGGTCAGAGTCAGGGTCACAGGTCAGAGTCAGGGTTCTAGGTCAGAGTCAGGGTTCTAGGTCAGAGTCAGGGTTCTAGGTCAGAGTCAGGGTCACAGGTCAGAGTCAGGGTCACAGGTCAGAGTCAGGGTCACAGGTCAGAGGCAGGGTCACAGGTCAGAGGCAGGGTCACAGGTCAGACTCAGGGTCACAGGTCATAGTCAGGGTCACAGGTCATAGTCAGGGTCACAGGTCAGAGTCAGGGTTCTAGGTCAGAGTCAGGGTCACAGGTCAGAGTCAGGGTCACAGGTCAGAGTCAGGGTTCTAGGTCAGAGTCAGGGTCACAGGTCAGAGTCAGGGTCACAGGTCAGAGTCAGGGTTCTAGGTCAGAGTCAGGGTCTGCTTTATTTCTTCATTTAAAGAAGCCTGGACCAGAAAAGTTAAGATCCAGGGTCAACGGGGGGTCTGAAGGTCGCAAAAACAAAAGGAAGGGTCAGGGTACCAGATTCAGGTCCCAGGTCAGAGTCTCAGGTCAGGGTCCTAGATTGAGGTCAGGGTCAGAGGTCAGGGTCCAGTGGCTGCTGAGGTTTCTCAGGTTTGTGTTCAGGGAAGCGCCCAGTGCCGCCCCCCCAGGGGGTCTGGGACCAATCGTCCTCTGCTTCTGAGGGGACAGAACGGGATTCTGGGTAAGTCAGCAGAAACTGGTCTGCAGCCCACATTAGAACGCTGAGAGCCGACGGGTTCTACCTTCAGAACCCGTCTGGGAGTGGTGGACTGGACCCACATCAAGTCCAGAACCAGGATTATCCATCTCCTCAGTTTCACGAGTCCTGGTCATGGTTCTGGTTCTGATTCTGCACTTGATGTGGGTCCCAGAATCCTGTCCTGTGGATTGAGCAGCTGCTGGGCTCAGTGTCCAATGACTAGAACCTAGTAGAACCTGTTCTGACCGGTGCTGAGCGACGGATCCCGAACAGAACCTGCAGAGCAGAACTCCAGAAGGATGCTGACGGTGTTCTTCACCTCCATCACGTTCCAAAGGTTCTGCGCTCACTTCTTCAGCTGATGGATGCTAACGGTGTTAGCAATGCGCCACTGGCGGAAGCTAACAGTGTTAGCAGTGCGTAACTCGCGGCTGCTAACGGTGTTAGCAGTGCGCCACTGGCGGCTGCTAACAGTGTTAGCAGTGCGCCACTGACGGATGCTAACGGTGTTAGCAGTGGGTCACTGACGGATGCTAACGGTGTTAGCAGTGCGCCACTTGCGGATGCTAACCGTGTTAGCAGTGCATCACTGGGGAATGCTAACAGTGTTAGCAGTGCGCCACCGGCGGAAGCTAACAGTGTTAGCAGTGCGCCACTGGCGGCTGCTAACGGTGTTAGCAGTGCGCCACTGGCGGCTGTTAACGGTGTTAGCAGTGTGTCACTGGTGGAAGCTAACTGTTGTTGTGTGTCTGCGTTGTGTTGTCTCCCTGTGTTGTGTGTCTGCGTTGTGTTGTCTCCCTGTGTTGTGCGTCTGTGCTGCGTGGCGTTGTGCGTCCGGCCCAGGCCTGCTGGGCCTCCAGCTGATCCACGGGAAGAACGAGTCGGCTCACATCTGGGACGCGGTGGCGGTGGTGGCGCAGTCGCTCAGCGAGCTGTTTGACAAGGAGAACATCACCGAGCCGCCGCGGGGCTGCGTGGGCAACACCAACATCTGGAGGACCGGCCCGCTCTTCAAACGGTCGGTGCCGGCCGCTCCGCCCGCCGGGCCCGGACGGACCCCCGCCCGCCGAGAAACGCCGAGGTTGACGGCGGCCCTCCCGCCTTCTGATTGGCTCCTCAGGGTGCTGATGTCATCAAAGTTTCCCGACGGGCTGACGGGCCGGATCGAGTTCAACGACGACGGGGACCGGCGCTTCGCCACCTACAGCATCCTGAACTACCAGAAGCCCGGGCGCCTGGTCCAGGTCGGGGTCTTCAACGGGTCCCAGGTACGGAACAGCTGGACGACTGGAGAACCGGTCTGTCGGGAAAAATGTCTGTCTGAGCTAAACGAAGAGCATGTGGGCGGAGCTCCTCTGCTGCATCGAGCATGTGGGCGGAGCTCTGCTGCAGGGAGCATGTGGGCGGAGCTCCTCTGCTGCAGGAATCATGTGGGCGGAGCTCCTCTGCTGCAGGGAGCATGTGGGCGGAGCTCCTCTGCTGCAGGGAGCATGTGGGCGGAGCTTCTCTGCTGCATCGAGCATGTGGGCGGAGCTCTGCTGCAGGGAGCATGTGGGCGGAGCTCTGCTGCAGGGAGCATGTGGGCGGAGCTCCTCTGCTGCCCCCCTCCCTGGTGAAGAAGTGAATGTTGTTTGCAGTTAAAACTGAGGGGCAGGAACCACAGCATGCTGTGAGTGAGGCCAAAGGAGCAGCGCCCCCTACTGGAGCAGGACACACACACACACACACACACACACACACACACACACACACACACACACACACACACACACACACACACACACACACACACACACACACACACACACACACACCCCTACACCTCAGTCCTGTGTGCAGCTGTCCAGATGTTTCTCTGTCTAAATGCATTTATTGTTGCTGGTTTGACTCACTGAGACGTCTCAGTTCCAGACGTGTGTGTGTGTGTGTGTGTGTGTGTGTGTGTGTGTGTGCGCGCGTGCGCGTGTGTGTGTGTGTGTGTCCGTGTGTCTGTGTGTCCGTCCGTCCAGGTGGTGATGAACCCTCAGAGGAAAATCATCTGGCCAGGAGGGGAGACAGAGAAACCCGTCGGATACCAGATGTCCACCAAGCTGAAGGTGTGTGTGTGGTGTCCCTCAGAACCATCTTTTAGAACCGTCCTTCATGTCCGTCCCTGTGTCCGCATCAGTTCCTGTTCTTGACGGCGTGTTCTTGCGCTGGGTTCTGCAGATCGTCACCATCCATCAGGAACCGTTTGTTTACGTCAAGCCCACCAAGCCGGACGGGACCTGCAGAGAGGAGTTCACCGTCAACGGGGTCCTGATCAAGAAGGTGATCTGTACCGGACCCAACGGGACCATCCCAGGTACCGGGGGACCCCGACCCCCCCAACCTCCCTGTGACCCCCCTGTGACCCCCCCGACCCCCTGTGACCCACCTGTGACCCCCTGTGACACACCTGTGACCCCCCGTGACCCCCCTGTGACCCCCCCGACCCCCTGTGACCCCCCTGTGACCCCCCGTGACCCCCCTGTGACCCCCGGTGACCCCCCCCGACCCCCTGTGATCCCCCTGTGACCCCCTGTGACCCCCCTGTGACCCCCGGTGACCCCCCCCGACCCCCTGTGATCCCCCTGTGACCCCCGGTGACCCCCCCCGACCCCCTGTGATCCCCCTGTGACCCCCGGTGACCCCCCCCCGACCCCCTGTGACCCCCTTGTGACCCCCGGTGACCCCCCCCCCCGACCCCCTGTGATCCCCCTGTGACCCCCTGTGACCCCCCTGTGACCCCCTGTGATCCCCCTGTGACCCCCTGTGATCCCCTGTGACCCCCTGTGATCCCCCTGTGACCCCCTGTGACCCCCCTGTGACCCCCGGTGACCCCCCCGACCCCCTGTGACCCCCCCCCCGACCCCCTGTGATCCCCCTGTGACCCCCTGTGATCCCCCTGTGACCCCCTGTGACCCCCCTGTGACCCCCGGTGACCCCCCCCGACCCCCTGTGACCCCCCGTGACCCCCTGTGACCCCCGGTTCCAGGGCAGCCCATCGTCCCTCAGTGCTGTTACGGCTTCTGCATCGACCTGCTCATCAAACTGGCCATGAGCATGAACTTCACCTACGAGGTCCACCTGGTGGCTGATGGGAAATTTGGCACGCAGGAGCGGGTGAGTGAGTGAGTGAGTGAGTGAGTGAGTGAGTGAGTGAGTGACACAGTGTGTGAGTGTGTGAGACAACCTGTTGACTCGTCTTCCTGTCTCATGGAGGCTTGTTGCCGCGGCGACTGCTGCTGCTCTGTCTGGGGACACCTGTCCTCCTGTCTGCCCCGCCCCCCGCCCCGCCCCTCTGCCGCCCCCTGCAGGTCAACAACAGCAACAAGAAGGAGTGGAACGGCATGATGGGAGAGCTGCTGAGCGGCCTGGCCGACATGATCGTGGCGCCGCTGACCATCAACAACGAGCGCGCTCAGTACATCGAGTTCTCCAAGCCCTTCAAGTACCAGGGCCTGACCATCCTGGTCAAGAAGGTGAGCCCGGAACCCGCCCACAACCTGGCGGAACCCGCCCGGAACCCGGCTCAGGTTCAGCTCAGGGTCCATGGTGAAGGACTCGGATCAGATCAGGTCCTTAAAGAACATCTGAGCAGGATCTCAGCCTTCTGGAGTCCTGCTGGTCTCTGTTCTTCTGAACACATGGTTCTGTGTTCCGGTGGTGCAAAGTTCAATGAATTTCTCCTCTGTTCTCTCCTCTGTTCTCTCCTGTTCCCCCGGTTCTCCCGGTTCCCCCGGTTCCCCGGTTCCCCCGGTTCTCCCGGTTCTCCTGGGCTCAGGAAATCCCTCGCAGCACTCTGGACTCCTTCATGCAGCCGTTCCAGAGCACCCTGTGGCTGCTGGTCGGCCTGTCGGTCCACGTGGTGGCAGTGATGCTCTACCTACTAGACCGGTTCAGGTACACACTCACACACACACACACTGGAACACACACACACACTGTAACACACACAAACTGGAACACACAAACTGGAACACACACACACGCTGGAACACACACACACTGGAACACACACACTGGAACACACAAACTGGAACACACACACACTGGAACACACACAAACTGGAACACACTCACACTGGAACACACACACACTGGAACACACACAAACTGGAACACACTCACACTGGAACACACACACACTGGAACACACACACTCACACACAGCATTAGTTTCGGATGGAGAGGTTAAGGAGGACTGGAAGATTCAGAGCTACAAGCTGCTGCTGTGTTTTATATGATATATGGAGAGATTATAAAGTGTGTGTGTGTGTGTGTGTCTGTGTGTGTCTGTGTCTGTGTCTGTGTCTGTGTGTCTGTGTGTCCGTGTCCGTGTGCATTTGCGTCTGTGTGTGTGTGTGTGTGTCTGTGTGTGTGTGTGTGTGCGTGTGTGTGTGCGTGTGCGTGTGCGTGTGTGCGTGTGTGTGTGTGTGTGTGTGTGTGTCTGTGTGTGTGTGTGTCTGTGTGTGTGTGTGTCTGTGTGTGTGTGTGTGTGTGTGTGTGTGTGTGTGTGTGTGTGTGTGTGTGTGTGTGTGTGTGTGTGTGTGTGCGCAGCCCGTTTGGAAGGTTCAAAGTGAACAGTGAGGAAGAGGAGGAAGACGCCCTCACCCTGTCCTCCGCGATGTGGTTCTCGTGGGGGGTTCTGCTGAACTCTGGGATCGGAGAAGGTGGGTTCCGTCGGCGGGGGGCGCGGGCGGTCCGGGTCCGGGTCCGGTTCCTCAGCAGACCCTCCGTCCCGCAGGGGCTCCCCGGAGCTTCTCGGCCCGGATCCTGGGGATGGTGTGGGCCGGATTCGCCATGATCATCGTGGCCTCCTACACCGCCAACCTGGCGGCCTTCCTGGTGCTGGACCGGCCTGAGGAGCGCATCACTGGCATCAACGACCCCAGGGTCAGAGGTCGCCGTCGACCCCGCCCCGCGCCGCGCCCCGGCCGCGACCTCTGACCCCCACGTGTGTCCCGCAGCTGCGAAACCCGTCCGACAAGTTCATCTACGCCACGGTGAAGCAGAGCTCGGTGGACATCTACTTCCGGCGGCAGGTGGAGCTCAGCACCATGTACCGCCACATGGAGAAGCACAACTACGAGAGCGCCGCCGAGGCCATCCAGGCCGTCCGCGACAAGTAGGCCCTGACCCCCACCTGACCCTCACCCTGACCCCTGACCCTGACCTGACCCGCCATCCTGACCCTGACCTGACCCTGACCTGACCCCTGACCCCTGACCTCTGACCCTGACCTGACCCTGACCCTGAGCTGGCCCCCCTTACCCTGAGCTGACCCTGACCCCTGACCCTGACCCCTGACCCTGACCTGACCCACCATCCTGACCCTGAACCTCACCCACCATCCTGACCGCGACCTGACCTCTGACCCTGACCCCTGACCTGACCCTGACCTGACCCTGACCCCTGACCCCTGACCTGACCCTGACCTGACCTGACCCCTGACCCCTGACCTGACCCCTGACCCCTGACCTGACCTGACCCCTGACCCCTGACCTGACCCTGACCCCTGAACCTGACCTGACCCACCACCGAGGCAACCACCCTGACCCCTGACCCTTCACCCAACCCCAACCCTCAGCCCCTCACCCTGAAACTGATCCCTCACCCCAACCCCGCCCCTCTACCCCCTGACCCCTGACCCCTGACCCCTCCTGTCTTTGCCCGACAGCAAGCTGCACGCCTTCATCTGGGACAGCGCCGTTCTGGAGTTCGAGGCGTCGCAGAAGTGCGACCTGGTGACGACCGGAGAACTGTTCTTCCGGTCCGGCTTCGGGATCGGCATGAGGAAGGACAGTCCCTGGAAGCAGAACGTGTCCCTGGCCATCCTCAGGTGAGACGGACGTCCACGCATGGACGTCCACGCCCCACAGCGACCCAGCAGCCTGCACCGCCCCTGCTGCACACCGCCCCCTGCTGGGTGTTTATGAGCACACCGCCCCCTGCTGGGTGTTTATGAGCACACCGCCCCCTGCTGGGTGTTTATGAACACACCGCCCCCTGCTGGGTGTTTATGAGCACACCGCCCCCTGCTGGGTGTTTATGAGCACACCGCCCCCTGCTGGGTGTTTATGAGCACACCGCCCCCTGCTGGGTGTTTATGAGCACACCGCCCCCTGCTGGGTGCTGAGCATACTGTGAGCATGTCGACATTCTGACCCGCCTGATCTGAAAGATGGATTTCATCCATGTGAAGCAGAAGAGTCGGCTGAAAAAGAGTAAAATTCATCACCAACCTGGTCCATCATTCCGAGCCTGTAGCAGATCTACACACACACAGAGAGAGAGAGAGAGAGAGAGAGAGAGATGAATGGGTGATCCTACAGACAGGAAAACCTCAGGATGAATCCATGAACGGCTTCTGACGCTCACAGTGGAGGAATACATTATTCAGTTTCACCTCTGAGTTCTGGAGAAACGACGTTTCTTCAACCAAACAAACTGGATGAGAAACTGCTGATTCACTGTCATGGCTGCTCAGCAGCCGGTCTCCATGGCAACACACACCCCTGCTGAGAGCAGCTGGTCTCCATGGCAACACACACCTGGCGACTCTGTCATGGCTGATCTCAGCTCAGAGCTCACAGTGAAGATGGCGGAGCCTCAGGACGCTCCCTGTCGCAGCGACGTCGTTCCTACGCCGCTACTGAGCACATCCTGCTTCTGCCTCAAGGGAACGCCTCTGCAACTTCACCGCCGGCTGGCGGTCACAACAACAACGCGGCTTCACTTAGACCTGTAGATAGATCTATAGACATACTGCACTGACCGAACACTGCATGGCAAAGTGGGCATGTGCCCAAGAGCCAATAGGGGCCCTCAGCCAGGCTTTTAAATTTTTATTTTTTGTCCAGTGTAGCTTTTTACCCTGCACTGACAGAGCCAAAGCGCTTCACACTGCAATATCACATTCACCCATTCACTCCACACTGGGAGCTGCTGTAGCCACAGCTGCCCTGGGGGGGGCAGACTGACGCCATCGGCCCCTCCCACCACCACCAACCATTCACTCTCACAACTTTCACACTGAGGCGAGGTGGGTGAAGTGTCTTGCCCAAGGACACGACGACAGTTTTACGCCTGCGGGAGCGGGGATCGAACCGCCAACCTTCCGGTTATAAGACGACCCGCTCTACCGACTGAGCTGCTGCCGTCAGGCGGCCTGGTTCTGCATCAGTGCTGATATATGTAGGTCATTGGGCCGAGTGTCGCGCACAGCACCAGGTGGTGTATTGCCCAGTGTTGTGTGTGTGACGCAGTCTGTTTGGTGGCCGTGGGCCCTCGGTGATGACAGTCCGTCTGTGACTGAACATATATCTGCATATATGACATATCGGACCCGGGCTGTGGAGGAGGACAGGCTGAGCGGACCAGGAGGACATGTTGGTGAAACTAATGAGCTTTTGGACGATTAAAGCCGTTCTGGGAGCGGCTCTACACACAGCCCCGTCTGCTAACAGTGCCAACACTGCTAACAGTCCGCTAACGGGATGTGCGCCGCTCCATTCTGGATCTAAATTTCTCCCGAAGCTCTGTTGGGATCAGAAAAGCCTTCGGGGTGAGTTCTGCTTCATTCATTCATTCAACAGCGCGAAAGCACACCAATCACAGCCCTCGACGTTCACGTCACCACACGTCGTCTCGACGCGAAGTCACGATTTTCGGGAGGTGCACGTCACGCCCCGGCGTAGGCTGCTACGTGCACGGCGTAGGAACGGCGTCGCTGCGACGGGGAAGCATGCTGAGGCCTCAGACGGAGCTAGACGAAGCAGACGGCGCCGCGGGGCGGAGTTATCAGTCTGCCTCCAACTCGGACAGCCCTGTGTTCTCCATGTTTGTGTTTCTCATGACTCCCACCGTGGGGGTGTGTATTTATGCAAATGAAGCGTGTTACCATTGATGAGGAGAGGGCTGGGGTCCAATCCCCGGCCTGTCTGAACCAGAGCGCTGGGCCAGGCAGCGGCAGCGGCTCCTCTGGGACCCATCTGGTTCGGGTCTCGCCAGTCTTCGACGCCCTACGTAGGTCCTACGTATCAGTGACCCGGGCCACATCTGGGCGGGGCGGCTCAGAAGCCTTGAAGGTCTGCCTCTGGCTTTCTCACGTCCAACGCACCCACGATTTTCAGGAGGTGCACGTCGAGCCCCGGCGTAGGGCTACGGCGTGCACGCCGTGGCGACGGGGAAGAATACTGAGGCCTTTACACACACACACACACACACACACACACACACACACACAGATAAACAAACACACACACACACACACACAGATAAACAAACACACACACAGATAAACAAACACATGCACACGCACACATGCACACGCACACACACACACACACACACAGATCACTCTCGGCAGGCACAAGGTGAAGTCTCCTCTCGAACGTTGTAATTTTTTTCCAGTTGTGTGAAACCGGAGCTCGGTTGAACAGAGAACCTGAAGACCGTCGGCCTCCAGAACCGGTTCCACGGTTCTGCTGTTAGAGAACCCAGGAAGCTCCAGTCAGACACTCTGAGAGCCCGATGTTCTGCTGGACCATGTGGGCCTCGACGGAACCTGGTTCTTCAGGATCTTAAATTGGGTTCCAGATTTACCAGTGGCCGGGTCTCCCCTCTGGTCATTGTTAGAGCTGGGTTCTCCTGGTTCCGGTCTGACACGGTCTCAAACTTGTCTCCCTCAGTTCTCATGAGAATGGCTTCATGGAGGATCTGGATAAAACCTGGGTTCGGTACCAGGAGTGCGACTCCAGGAGTAACGCGCCCGCTACGCTGACCTTCGAGAACATGGCCGGTGAGTCTGCTCCAGAACCAGGGTTCCGTCTTCACAGTTCTGGCTTCAGGATTCTGTCTTCATGGTTCTGTCCCGGTTCTCAGGTGTCTTCAGGGTTCTGTCCCGGTTCTCAGGTGTCTTCATGTTTCTGTCCTGGTTCTGTACCGGTTCTGTCCCGGTTCTCAGGTGTCTTCATGCTGGTCGCCGGCGGGATCGTGGCTGGAATCTTCCTCATCTTCATTGAAATCGCCTACAAGCGACACAAAGACGCCCGGAGGAAGCAGATGCAGCTCGCCTTCGCCGCCGTCAACGTGTGGAGGAAGAACCTGCAGGTACCAGTGGCACCCGGGGACCCCGCCCGACCCCTGACCTCTGTCCTTAGAGTCAGGTTTCGGGTTTAGGGTATGGGTCGGAGCTAGGATTGGGTTTAGGGTGTCGGTCGGAGCTAGGATTGGGTTTTGGGTATGGGTCGGAGCTAGGATTGGGTTTAGGGTGTCAGTCGGAGCTAGGATTGGGTTTACGGTGACGGTCGGAGCTAGGATTGGGTTTAGGGTATGGGTTGGAGCTAGGATTGTGTTTAGGGTGACGGTCGGAGCTAGGATTGGGTTTAGGGTATGGGTTGGAGCTAGGATTGGGTTTAGGGTATGGGTCGGAGCTAGGATTGGGTTTAGGGTGTCGGTCGGAGCTAGGATTGGGTTTAGGGTGTCGGTCGGAGCTAGGATTGGGTTTGGGTATGGGTCGGAGCTAGGATTGGGTTTAGGGTGTCAGTCGGAGCTAGGATTGGGTTTAGGGTGACGGTCGGAGCTAGGATTGGGTTTAGGGTATGGGTTGGAGCTAGGATTGGGTTTAGGGTGACGGTCGGAGCTAGGATTGGGTTTAGGGTATGGGTTGGAGCTAGGATTGGGTTTAGGGTGTCGGTTGGAGCTGGGATTGAGTTTAGGGTATGGGTTGGAGCTAGGATTGGGTTTAGGGTGACGGTCGGAGCTAGGATTGGGTTTAGGGTATGGGTCGGAGCTAGGATTGGGTTTAGGGTATGGGTCGGAGCTAGGATTGGGTTTAGGGTATGGGTTGGAGCTAGGATTGGGTTTAGGGTGACGGTCGGAGCTAGGATTGGGTTTAGGGTGACGGTCGGAGCTAGGATTGGGTTTAGGGTATGGGTTGGAGCTAGGATTGGGTTTAGGGTGTCGGTTGGAGCTGGGATTGAGTTTAGGGTATGGGTTGGAGCTAGGATTGGGTTTAGGGTGACGGTCGGAGCTAGGATTGGGTTTAGGGTATGGGTCGGAGCTAGGATTGGGTTTAGGGTGACGGTCGGAGCTAGGATTGGGTTTAGGGTATGGGTTGGAGCTGGGATTGGGTTTAGGGTTTGGGTTGGAGCTAGGATTGGGTTTAGGGTGACGGTCGGAGCTAGGATTGGGTTTAGGGTATGGGTCGGAGCTAGGATTGGGTTTAGGGTGTCGGTTGGAGCTGGGATTGGGTTTAGGGTTTGGGTTGGAGCTGGGATTGGGTTTAGGGTTTGGGTTGGAGCTAGGATTGGGTTTAGGGTGACGGTCGGAGCTAGGATTGGGTTTAGGGTGACGGTCGGAGCTAGGATTGGGTTTAGGGTATGGGTCGGAGCTAGGATTGGGTTTAGGGTATGGGTCGGAGCTAGGATTGGGTTTAGGGTATGGGTCGGAGCTAGGATTGGGTTTAGGTTATGGGAAATGCTTCATTTCGATGACTTGTAGAAGAACAAACGTTCCTCAATGTTCTCTCTCCGTGTTCTTCTGTTCCAGCCATACCCAACTGACATCACCGGCCAGCTCAACCTATCAGATCCCTCCGTCAGCACCGTGGTGTGAGGGAGGGGGGAGGGAGGGGGGGGGGGGGGGAGGGGGGGGGGGGGGGACTCATGCACCAACTTCAGTCTTTTTCCTCTTTTGTGGGTTTCTGTCGCTCGCCGTCCCTGAAGCTGTAGGTTCTGGATGCTAGCTGTCAGTCAAACCTCCGGATCCTGGTCCTGCTGCTCTATCAGCTGGTTCTACTGCACCTCTTCATCTGGAATCTGCCGTTAATGTTTCCTTCAACCAGGAACCAGCTGATCAGGAACCAGCTGATCAGGAACCAGCTGATCAGGAACCAGCTGATCAGGAGCTGGTCTTTCAGTTCGGGGGTTATTGGGAACTGATCAATCAGAACAAACTGGTGAACTGATCTGAAAATATCACAACCCTCTGAACCAGGACCCAGTGGAGACGGTCCAGAGAGAGACCAGGAAGTGGGACGTCTGAGCAGGCACACCTGGTGAGGACAGGGACTGTGGACCGGCCTTCAGTCCTCCACAGGACAAACAGTCACATTCACATTCACAAGGAGAACATGCAAACCCAGCACAGAAAAGTTTTCCCAGGACCTGGACCTGGACCTGGACCAGGACTCAAAATCTGAATCTGAGGTGGATCTCTGATCCACTTCCTGTTGTGGACAGACTTGTGGGTGGAGCTAACGCTGATCAGACTGTTGAGATGGGTGGAGCCTCTGGGATACAGACAGTAATGGAGCTGAGGATCATGGGTAATGTAGTTCGTGGTTCTGGTCGCTGTGTAATTGGGCTTTTGGGTGGAAGTTATTGAAAAACCTGACAGGTGCGTTCACGATGGCAAAGCCAGAGGCAGACCTTCAAGGCTTCTGAGCCGCCCCGCCCAGATGTGGCCCGGGTCACTGATACGTAGGACCTACGTAGGGCGTCGAAGACTGGCGAGACCCGAACCAGATGGGTCCCAGAGGAGCCGCTGCTGCTGCCTGGCCCAGCGCTCTGGTTCAGACAGGCCGGGGATTGGACCCCAGCCCTCTCCTCATCAATGGTAACACGCTTCATTTGCATAAATACACACCCCCACGGTGGGAGTCATGAGAAACACAAACATGGAGAACACAGGGCTGTCCGAGTTGGAGGCAGACTGATAACTCCGCCCCGCGGCGCCGTCTGCCTCTGGCTCTGCCATCGTGAACGCACCTGTTTTGACAACAATGGAGCCCCAGAAGCTCCTCCCATCCCAGCGCCTCAGGGCATGCTGGGAAATGCCCTTTGCTGAAAATGTCAGTAGTCTCCATTCGATTCCTCCAACCTGCCGACTCCGCCCACAGACACTGATGTCATGAGACCTGCTGACTCCGCCCACAGACACTGATGTCATGAGACCTGCTGACTCCGCCCACAGACACTGATGTCATGAGACCTGCTGACTCCGCCCACAGACACTGATGTCATGAAACCTGCCGACTCCGCCCACAGACACTGATGTCATGAAACCTGCTGACTCCGCCCACAGACACTGATGTCATGAAACCTGCTGACTCCGCCCACAGACACTGATGTCATGAGACCTGCTGACTCCGCCCACAGACACTGATGTCATGAAACCTGCTGACTCCGCCCACAGACACTGATGTCATGTTCACCTTATTCAGGAAGTGAGGCAGTGCGGCGCCATTTTTGAGAGCAACGTCCGGTCGACCGTCTTTGCGCTACAACAACATGGCGTCGTGTCGCTGCTGTAGCTACTTTAACTGTTCTTTTTAGCGATTTTAACATGTTTGGCATCAATGTCACTGTCCGTGGGAAACATGAAGCTTTCTCTCTCTCGGAATTGTTTAGGGCATGGGAAGCTTATATTCATGTATACACTATATTTATATACTTATACATTTATAGATAATTAATGTAGAATCATGTCAAAAAAGCTGTATCTTACTTTGCATCGTATATTCACTAATCCAGGGCTACTCAACTTACCATTGCTCGAGGGCCACATAGAAAAACATCTCTGTTTGCGTGGGCCGCAACCTAGGTTTGCTAATTTATATGACTGAATTATGTAAAAGACATTTAAATAATGTAATTAATATTCAATAATGAAATTTTAAATGCATTACAATAGAAAGACAACTACATTAGTCTTTTGTAAAACTAAAATAAGACTTTGTTGAAAATATATTACACTAAGCCTTATAGATCTATTTGTGGCTGTTTTCTGCATTTCCAATAAAAAGCAAAAAGGTGAAATGGCATGACATTTAAAAAAAGTCAGATATCAAATTATAAAATGAGGCTTTATTCACAAAATATGAATATACTTACTACACATATGAGCACTTTTTGTAACAAAACATAAGTATTTTAAATATTTTTCAAGCAATGCGTTTGAGAAATTCACTAAATTACAACAAAAAAGCAGGTATTTTTCCACAAAAAAGTAAATAAATTAAGGGATTCTTTACAAAAATAATTGGCCTACTCCTGCAAGAAATAAATGAAGTAAAAATTAAATCTTGTGCATCACAAAAAAGATCACCGGGGGCAAAAAAAAAAAACAAAAAAACAATCATTGTAAAGCATACAAACATAGCTCTGCAGGTGATTACTTTTTGGAGAACAATGACAGAAGAAAAACACAGGTGTGCATTACTCAGAAATTGTGCACAACAGCAGCCCTACAGGAGGTCACAGCTAAAACAATTACCCTCACCTGAAATCAGGACGATGTATCACATTTCTTAGCAAAGTCAAATTCACGTAGGATTAATAATAAGGAAAACAAAACTTTCGGAAGTGTCTCAGTGACAGAACAGTGTCAGTGTTGTCACAGGTTGAGTGGTGCAGTCCTACTGTAATAAATTCCTGACAGCTGTCGCGGCGACGCTGAAGATTCGCTCGTTTAGGAATGGACGGTTTTTGGCAAAGAAGGCACACTGGCTTGTTATTTACCTCCAGAAAAGCAAATTCTTCCTCCCATGACGGTTGAACTTTCCTGTGTTCATCACATAACTTTAGTTTAACTTTACCGGCGGGAGCCATGAACTCCACTTCGATCAGTCTTCTTTGAGTCTTTTGTTTTCGGCAGTGAGCAAACAGCCTATTGGCGCATTACCGCCACCAGCTGGTACAGCCCCACAATTGCAACACTTATCTGCCTTTTGTCAGCAGGTCAAACACACTGCCCTCTGGTGTTCGCATATCAGAAACGTTTTTTTCCTCATTAAAAGTCGATTTTTTTTTTCACTGCTTACAATCAGCCGTGGGCCGCACCGTTACAGCTTGCGGGCCGCATGCGGCCCGCGGGCCGCGGGTTGAGTAGCCCAGCACTAATCAAACTAAGTTTTTTTCAAATCATTGCGATTCCTCGCCCGGTCCGTCCCTGCAGCGTCTTCAGCAGAACCAGAAGAAAAGCTCTTCCTGTTGAGTGAAGCGAAGGGGAGCTGGGTATCTGGGTTCTGCGTCCTGAACAGCTGCTGGAGCGCACGTTGTGGACCATCCTGGCGGACGGTGATTGTTGCTCCTTGGAAGATCATTCTGTTCCGTTTGTTGAAGGCCGACACCTTCATGGCGTCAGCAGAGCAGCTTCATCATAACGGTTCGCCTGCCCCGGGCCCCGGCCGGGCCCCGGGCTCTGGGCTCTGGGCCCCGGCCCCGGGCTCTGGGCTCCGGCCCCGGGCTCTGGGCTCTGGGCCCCGGGCTCTGGGCCCCGGCCCCGGGCTCTTGGCTCCGGGCTCCGGGCTCTGGGCCCCGGCCCCGGGCTCTGGGCCCCGGCCCCGGGCTCTGGGCCCCGGCCCCGGGCTCTGGGCCCCGGCCCCGGGCTCTGGGCTCCAGCCGGGCCCCGCCCTTCTTGGTTTGAGTAGCGATAGTTGCCAAGTTTCAAAGACCTAATCTGGACTCTTGTTGGTTCAGCCAGTGAGGCCGGCGTTAGCTTGGTTAGCATCCGCTGTCTCCTCCTCGTTAGCTGTGGTGGTAGCATCGTGCTAGCCTGCGGCGCGTGGCGGCCGCCGAGCTGCTGTCAGGTCATCGCCTCCTTCTTTGCTGGACATGCTAAATTAGCTGCGTCGGTCGAGACGCAGCAGCTTCCGTCAGCTGCTGACGGTCGTGTTGGGAAAGCTTCGGCGCCGATCCGCTCAGTGGCGTCGTTACGGAGTCGTGACTCACCGTCCATAATATGGCTGCAGCGTGACGGAAGGACCGTCCCACCCCGGCGACACGGGGGCGTCCCGCGGTCTGCACCACTCCACCGGCTGTACCTACACCCCGTCCCGGCCGTGTGAGGAGGAACAACCGGACTCGGCTGACTGCACGTTCCCGTTCTTCATGTGACTAAACAGCGCCGACTTCAACGTCGTGCGAACACTGAGAGGCTTCAGTGCTCCGAGAACTCGCAGCCGAGCCGTCCGAACCCCAACGCCGAGAGACAACAGGAAGTAGGAGAAAATATCGCCACATGTGACCTGTGGCTCCTCCCACTCTGTAACTCAATCCGTTTGATTTTCTAGAGGTTTTCGTTTCTTCCCACATCATTTCCTCAGTTGTGAACACCGCCAGTGTCACGTTTTCAGAAGTGGTACTCAAAACAGGAAGTCCCGCCCCTAGGAAAATGGGCGGAGCTGAATAAGGTGAATAAACCCGCTGACTCCGCCCACATACACTGATGTCATAGAAACCTGCTGACTCCGCCCACAGACACTGATGTCATAGAAACCTGCTGACTCCGCCCACAGACACTGATGTCATAGAAACCTGCTGACTCCGCCCACAGACACTGATGTCATAGAAACCTGCTGACTCCGCCCACAGACACTGATGTCATAGAAACCTGCTGACTCCGCCCACAGACACTGATGTCATAGAAACCTGGCGACTCCGCCCACAGACACTGATGTCATGAAACCTGGCGACTCCGCCCACTGGAGATGTTTCCACGACAACACTGGGGTTTTGATCTCTGCTGGTTCTGATCTTTCAGTCATGAGTTTTTCCCGTCTTTCTTCAAACCACCGTCGTTTGTCAATGTAAATAGATATCTAGTCACCAGACCCGTTCTGGATCACAGAGGTTCATTCTGTGTGTTGTGCTGTTTGTTTCCTTCGTCTTTCCTTCGTCTCTCCTCCCACGGGGGACGGATGTTTTGTTTATTACTGGTGAATCTGTACTCTGGTTCAGGTTCTGACTGATTCTGAACGTTTCTCTACCTTTGACCAGCTGTTTGTTCTTCTAAATATATGAATTCACTTCAGTATCTATTTTCAAGATGTTTTAACTAACTGTAGGTTTGACAAGAGCAGAACCAGAGGCCATGGTTCTGCTGGTTCTGATGGAACTGCTGGTTCTCTTGGAACTCTCTGTTGGAGTTGATTGTTCTGACAGAACTGTTGGTACTGATGGAACTGTGTGAACTAATAGTTCTGTTGGAACTGTCGGTTCTAATGGTTCTGATGGAACTGCTGGTTCTGTTTGAACTGTTGGTTCTGATGGTATTGTGGAACTGTTGGTTCCCTCGGTTCTGCTGAGCTGAAGTTCTCTCCTGGTTCTGTGAGTTTTGTTCATCGGACCTGAGGAAGGAAGTGAAGAACACGTGTTCCTTTAGAGCGTCAGAAGAACCCCGAAGACGTTCCGTCACATGTTAACCTGTTTCTGTATCACTGGAACTGTAGAAGCACCTCGAGTTTGTAACGTTTATGGTGTGAAATGTGAGCCGTGTTGAAGAAATGTAGCCGACTTGTAGCTGGAATATTAGCCGACTTGTAGCCGACGTGTGGCTGATATATTAGCCGACTTGTGACATATATTAGCCGACTTGTAGCCGACGTGTGGCTGATATATTAGCCGACTTGTAGCCGACGTGTGGCTGATATATTAGCCGACTTGTGACATATATTAGCCGACTTGTAGCCGACGTGTGGCTGATATATTAGCCGACTTGTAGCCGACGTGTGACTGATATATTAGCCGACTTGTAGCCGACGTGTGACATATATTAGCCGACTTGTAGCCGACGTGTGGCTGATATATTAGCCGACTTGTGACATATATTAGCCGACTTGTAGCCGACGTGTGGCTGATATATTAGCCGACTTGTAGCCGACGTGTGACTGATATATTAGCCGACTTGTAGCCGACGTGTGACTGATATATTAGCCGACTTGTGACATATATTAGCCGACTTGTAGCCGACGTGTGGCTGATATATTAGCCGACTTGTGACATATATTAGCCGACTTGTAGCCGACGTGTGGCTGATATATTAGCCGACTTGTAGCCGACGTGTGGCTGATATATTAGCCGACTTGTAGCCGACGTGTGGCTGATATATTAGCCGACTTGTGACATATATTAGCCGACTTGTAGCCGACGTGTGGCTGATATATTAGCCGACTTGTAGCCGACGTGTGGCTGATATATTAGCCGACTTGTGACATATATTAGCCGACTTGTAGCCGACGTGTGGCTGATATATTAGCCGACTTGTGACATATATTAGCCGACTTGTAGCCGACGTGTGGCTGATATATTAGCCGACTTGTAGCCGACGTGTGACTGATATATTAGCCGACTTGTAGCCGACGTGTGACTGATATATTAGCCGACTTGTGACATATATTAGCCGACTTGTAGCCGACGTGTGGCTGATATATTAGCCGACTTGTGACATATATTAGCCGACTTGTAGCCGACGTGTGGCTGATATATTAGCCGACTTGTAGCCGACGTGTGGCTGATATATTAGCCGACTTGTGACATATATTAGCCGACTTGTAGCCGACGTGTGGCTGATATATTAGCCGACTTGTAGCCGACGTGTGGCTGATATATTAGCCGACTTGTGACATATATTAGCCGACTTGTAGCCGACGTGTGGCTGATATATTAGCCGACTTGTGACATATATTAGCCGACTTGTAGCCGACGTGTGACATATATTAGCCGACTTGTAGCCGACGTGTGGCTGATATATTAGCCGACTTGTGACATATATTAGCCGACTTGTAGCCGACGTGTGGCTGATATATTAGCCGACTTGTAGCCGACGTGTGACTGATATATTAGCCGACTTGTGACATATATTAGCCGACTTGTAGCCGACGTGTGGCTGATATATTAGCCGACTTGTGACATATATTAGCCGACTTGTAGCCGACATGTGACTGATATATTAGCCGACTTGTAGCCGACGTGTGACTGATATATTAGCCGACTTGTAGCCGACGTGTGACTGATATATTAGCCGACTTGTAGCCGACGTGTGACTGATATATTAGCCGACTTGTAGCCGACGTGTGACTGATATATTAGCCGACTTGTAGCCGACGTGTGACTGATATATTAGCCGACTTGTAGCCGACGTGTGACTGATATATTAGCCGACTTGTAGCCGACGTGTGGCTGATATATTAGCCGACTTGTGACATATATTAGCCGACTTGTGGCTGATATATTTGCTGACATGCGGCCGCCGTACGAGCCGGCGTGTTGCCGCCGCCGGGCGCATCTCGTGGATCAGTGCTTCAGTCTGTACAGCTGCTCTGCATCTGGAATAAACTCCACTGACTGTCGGTGTCTGGTTCTTCATGTTGCCTGGCGTTCTCCACTCTGCCTGGTTCCTCATTCCCGTCCAGCACGGGAGCAGCAGAACCTCAGTTCTGCCGTTCTGTTCCAGGTTTGTTCTTCCAAGACGAGCGTACAGCACAGAGCTCCTCTTGCTAACAAGCTTCCTGAACATTATTTATTTTGAATTCTGAGACATGATGTTGCTGGACCTGACGGGGGGACAGAAAGACAGGATGAGAGACAGAGAGACAAGGAAACAAGTGACCAGACAAGCAAACAACAACAACAGAGTGAGAGACGGACGACAGCAGGTACGACGGTCTTCAGTTGATGTGGACGCTGCTCCTGCATGAAGACATGAAGACAGAGGACGTCCTGTGGACTGCAGCTGGAGAACAGCTGGCAGTGATCTGGGACATGAAGCTGAGGATCCAGGTGTCAAATTACACCAGAGCATCAGGAGAGACCTGATCCAGATCCCAGCCCCCCAGGAAGACTCCACACACCGGTCCAGAAGGGGGCAGAGGAAGGTCCCGGCTGAGACCCCAAGGAGCCAAGACCAGCAGGCACCAGCCCCCCCGGGCCCCGGCCCCCCAGGTGAGGACAGGCCACGCCCCCTGACCCCACAGGTGAAGCAGGAAAGCCAGAACCTGCTGGTCTGCTCCTCTCTGCAGTCAGCTGTGCTGAACCTGAACCCTGCAGGACCCAGAACCCTGCAGGACCCAGAACCCTGTTCAGGACTTCAACGTCGAGACGTCTCTGGTGTGTGAAGCTCCACGTCTCTGCTTCGGCATATTTCAACACACACACACACAAACACACACACTGCACTGAACTGCTTCCTCATGTTTGTTTTTTGAAGCAGAGAGAAGAAAACAAACTGAGTCGAGCACAAAGTTAGCTCAGAGCAGAAAACCCCGACCTTTGACACACACACACACACACACACACACACACACACACCGTTCCCGTCAGCTGGGAGTAAACAGTGTGATTGATGGATAACCCATTACACACTCGTCTGTGTTCATTGTGCGTCTGCAGTGCTCAGTGTGTGGTCGTTGTGCGTCTGCAGTGCTCAGTGTGTGGTCGTTGTGCGTCTGCAGTGCTCAGTGTGTGGTCGTTGTGCGTCTGCAGTGCTCAGTGTGTGTTCATTGTGCGTCTGCAGTGCTCAGTGTGTGGTCGTTGTGTGTATGTGTGTGTGTACCTCACTGTCAGGATGAGAGTGTGTGTGTTTGTGTTGTGTGTGTTGTGTGTCTGCAGGACGTCGGCCTCTCAGTCCAAATCGTAAGTGACTTTAATTCCTTCATAACGACAAGATAAGCTGAGAGCTGGTTAGTACTGGTCAGTGCTGGTTACTGCTGGTCAGTGCTGGTTACTGCTGGTCAGTGCTGGTTACTGCTAGTTAGTGCTGGTCACTGCTAGTTAGTGCTGGTTACTGCTGGTTACTGCTGGTCAGTGCTGGTTACTCCTAGTTACTGCTGGTTACTGCTGGTCAGTGCTGGGTACTGCTAGTTAGTGCTGGTCACTGCTAGTTAGTGCTGGTTACTGCTGGTTACTGCTGGTCAGTGCTGGTTACTCCTAGTTACTGCTGGTTACTGCTGGTCAGTGCTGGTTACTGCTAGTTAGTGCTGGTCACTGCTAGTTAGTGCTGGTTACTGCTGGTTACTGCTGGTCAGTGCTGGTTACTATTGGTCAGTGCTGGTTACCCCTAGTTAGTGCTGGTTACTGCTGGTCAGTGATGGTTACTGCTAGTTAGTGCTGGTTACTGCTGGTCAGTGCTGGTTACTTCTAGTTAGTGCTGGTTACTGCTGGTTACTGCTTGTCAGTGCTAGTTACTGCTAGTAAGTGCTGGTTATTGCTTGTTACTGCTGGTCAGTGATGGTTACTGCTAGTTAGTGCTGGTCAGTGCTGGTTACTTCTAGTTAGTGCTGGTTACGGCTGGTTACTGCTTGTCAGTGCTAGTTACTGCTAGTTAGTGCTGGTTAGTGCTGGTCAGTGCTGGTTACTGCTAGTTACTGCTGGCTACTGCTGGTTACTGCTAGTTAGTGCTGGTTAGTGCTGACTACTTTTGGTCAGTGCTGGTTACTTCTACTTAGTGCTGGTTACTGCTGGTCAGTGCTGGTTAGTGCTGGCTACTGCTGGTTACTAGGGCTGGGTACCGTTTAACGGTACCTCATTACCGACCGAAAAACTTGGGTATATACCGGTACTGAACCAGAGCCGAGCGTACGGGTCTCAGTGTCGGTTCTTAAAGCGGCAGCGCGTCAATAAACGTGGAAACGATGGTTCAGTTCTTCTCTTTTACTGGAAAACGCTGCGTCCATCGTTGAACATGTGACCACGTCTTCCTGTCTCACTAACAGCAGGCAGAGGGTCTGCAGCCTGCAGCCTGCTTCCTCTGTGGTGTCTGTGTCAAATAAGGCTGAACATGCAAACAGCACACCTAGTGGCAGGAAGTGCAAATGCAGTCATGGCGTCATCTGTGCGCCGTGAAGGCAGGAGCCGAAAACAGTACCGTTCAGGAACCGGTACCGTACGTGAGGTATCGAAAAAGTACTAGTACCCGAAAAATATCTAACGGTACCCAGCCCTAGTGGTTACTGCTGGTTACTGCTGGTCAGTGCTGGTTACTGCTGGTCAGTGCTGGTTAGTTAACAGATGTGTGTTAGTCCCTTTACTGAGGCCTGTTCACACTGTGTTGAAGCAGGGAACCAGCCGCTGTAGCAGCTGCTGGTTGTAGCTCTCTGGTTGTTTCTATTGGTAGCTGTAGCAGCTGGTTTTAGCAGCAGCTATTTGTAGAGGTTCGTTGTAGTTGCTGGTTGTTTTAGCGACGACTGGTTGTAGCTGCTGGTTGTTGTAGCGACGGCTGGTCGTAGTTGCTGGTTGTAGAGTTCCGTTGTAGCGGTCCGTTGTAGCTGCTGGTTGTAGCGTTCCGTCGTAGCGTTCCGTTGTAGCTGCTGGTTGTAGCGTTCCGTCGTAGCGTTCCGTTGTAGCAGTCCGTTGCATCTGCGGGGCTCAGTGTGTGTCTTGCTGTTCTTCCTGCTCCTGCGGGTCTCCCGGTGTCTCCTGGATCTGGTTGTGTCTGGACGTTGTAGTCGGGTGAAGCCAGAGACCCAGAACCGTCCCGCTGTTCCAGGTTCTTGGTCACAGCGCCGCTCTCGCTGCGTCTGGACGCCGTGGAAACGGTCCTGCTGCAGCTGTTCGGGGTCACCGACGAAGTGACGGTCCACGTCTTCCTGAAGACCTCCATGGCTCCGGACCACGTGGTTCTGGCCCGGGAGGCCGTCACCCTCAACGCCCAGAACCGGCACCAAGGCGTGGCCAGAGTCCGGGTGAGACGGACGTCCCGGGTCCCGGCCGGTCCGGAGGGGGCGGAGACCTGAGACTGTCCGTCCCCGCAGGTCTTCCCTCAGCAGCTGGACCGCGGCCAGACCCACCTGGTTCTCCACGTCCAGTCGGCGGACTTCAACCGACACCTGTCCGTCCCCGTCAGTCGCTCCAACGGCTTCCTGGTCGTCCAGACGGACAAACCGCTCTACACCCCGCGCCAGAGCGGTGAGACGCCCGTCTCCACGGAGACGCCTCGGCTCCACATTCACCTCAGAACACTGAAAATGAGACGGTGGAACCCCGAGCTTCAGGAGAACACGGAGAACAACACACTCACATCAACACTGTCAGAGAATCTGGACTGGAACCGGGTCCAGGAGAATCTGGACTGGAACCGGGTCCAGGAGAATAGAGACTGGAACCGGGTCAGGGAGAATCTGGACTGGAACCGGGTCCAGGAGAATCTGGACTGGAACCGGGTCCAGGAGAATAGAGACTGGAACCGGGTCCAGGAGAATCTGGACTGGAACCGGGTCCAGGAGAATAGGGACTGGACCAGGTCCAGGAGAATAGGGACTGGAACCGGGTCCAGGAGAATAGGGACTGGAACCAGGTCCAGGAGAATAGGGACTGGACCAGGTCCAGGAGAATAGGGACTGCAACCGGGTCCAGGAGAATAGAGACTGGAACCGGGTCCAGGAGAATAGGGACTGGACCAGGTCCAGGAGAATAGGGACTGGACCAGGTCCAGGAGAATAGGGACTGCAACCGGGTCCAGGAGAATAGGGACTGGACCAGGTCCAGGAGAATAGGGACTGGAACCGGGTCCAGGAGAATCTGGACTGGAACCGGGTCCAGGAGAACAGGGACTGGAACCGGGTCCAGGAGAATAGGGACTGGAACCGGGTCCAGGAGAATAGGGACTGGAACCGGGTCCAGGAGAATAGGGACTGGAACCGGGTCCAGGAGAATAGCGACTGGACCAGGTCCAGGAGAATAGCGACTGGAACCGGGTCCAGGAGAATAAGGACTGGACCCGGGTCCAGGAGAATAGGGACTGGAACCGGGTCCCGGAGAATAGGGACTGGAACCGGGTCCAGGAGAATAGGGACTGGAACCGGGTCCGGGAGAATAGGGACTGGAACCGGGTCCGGGAGAATAGGGACTGGAACCGGGTCCCGGAGAATAGGGACTGGAACCGGGTCCAGGAGAATAGGGACTGGAACCGGGTCCAGGAGAATAGGGACTGGACCAGGTCCAGGAGAACAGGGACTGGACCAGGTCCAGGAGAATAGGGACTGGACCAGGTCCAGGAGAATAGGGACTGGACCAGGTCCAGGAGAACAGGGACTGGACCAGGTCCAGGAGAATAGGGACTGGACCAGGTCCAGGAGAACAGGGACTGGACCAGGTCCAGGAGAACAGGGACTGGACCAGGTCCAGGAGAACAGGGACTGGACCAGGTCCAGGAGAACAGGGACTGGGATCACTGACAGTTTGGAGGAAAGCAGTTGTTCCTGTTCATGTCCTGAGCCGAGGACTCACCCCTCCTCCCTCCATCACTCGTCCTCCTTGTCCTCCTCCTTGTCCTCGTCCTTGTCCTCCTCCTTGTCCTCCTCCTTGTCCTCCTCCTTGTCCTCGTCCTTGTCCTCCTCCTTGTCCTCATCCTTGTCCTCCTCCTTGTCCTCGTCCCCGGGTCTCCAGACTGACTGTCCGTCTCTTCCTCTCTTCCAGTCCGGGTTCGGGCCTTGTCCCTGAACCAGGAGCTGAGGCCGGCCAACCGCAGCGTCTTCCTCACCTTCAAGGTCAGTCCACCTGCTGGACCGGGGACTGGGGGGACCAGGGGGACCGGCGGGGACCGGCAGGGACCGGCAGGGACCGGCGGGGACTGTGGGGTACCAGCAGAGTCTCTGGCCTCCGTTGGTGGTCTGTCTCCTCCGTCAGTGGTCTCTGTCCTCTGTCAGTGGTCTCTGTCCTCTGTCAGTGGTCTCTATTGGTCTCTGTCCTCTGTTGGTGGTCTCTGGTGGTCTCTGGTGGTCTCTGTCCTCTGTTGGTGGTCTCTGGTGGTCTCTGGTGGTCTCTGTCCTCTGTTGGTGGTCTCTGGTGGTCTCTGTCCTCTGTTGGTGGTCTCTGGTGGTCTCTGTCCTCTGTCGGTGGTGTCTTGATGTGTCCAGTGTCAACGGGTCTTGAGATCCTTGTGGTTCTGTGTCCCTCCAGGACCCGGACCACGTCACGGTGGACACGGCAGAGATGCTGGACATCAACAATGGAATCCCGTCCCTGCAGAACCCCTTCAGGATCCCCGTCAAGCCCAAGTGAGCCAGACTCAGGGGACGGTCCCCGGACAGGGTCCCCGGACAGGGTCCCCGGACAGGGTCCCCGGTGTGATTCCTACTTGTGTTCCAGGCTGGGGGTCTGGTCCATCGAGGCCTCGTTCTCCCAGGACTTCACCACAACCGCAAGAACCACCTTCGAAGTCAAAGAATACGGTACTTCAGGACGAGGTTCTCCTGAGAACCCAGACGGAACGTCCTGCAGGCGTCCTTCACCAACAACACCAAGAAAATAAACAGAGTCCAGGTTCTAGGACAGAACCCTGTGGAACTCCATGTCTAAATTTAGCACGAGCCGAGTGGAACCGAGTGGAACCGAGTGGAACCGCGTGGAACCGGCAGACTAACATGATCCAGACCAGTTTCAGGCAGAACTCCTAATCCAGATCATCTGTTCCAGTCTCTGGAGCAGCAGGTCCTGTCCAAAAAGATCTAACAGGACCAGGACAGGGACCAGGATGGGGACCAGGACGGGGACCAGCACAGAGACCAGGACGGGGACCAGCACGGGGACCAGGACGGGGACCAGCACACGGACCAGCACAGGCACCAGCACAGGGACCAGGACGTGGACCAGCACAGGGACCAGGACGGGGACCAGGACAGGGACCAGGACAGGGACCAGGACGGGGACCAGGACAGGGACCAGGACGTGGACCAGCACAGGGACCAGGACGTGGACCAGCACAGGGACCAGGACGGGGACCAGGACAGGGACCAGGACAGGGACCAGGACGGGGACCAGGACAGGGACCAGCACAGGGACCAGGACAGGGACCAGGACAGGGACCAGGACGGGGACCAGGACAGGGACCAGGACGTGGACCAGCACAGGGACCAGGACGTGGACCAGCACAGGGACCAGGACGGGGACCAGGACAGGGACCAGGACAGGGACCAGGACGGGGACCAGGACAGGGACCAGCACAGGGACCAGCACAGGGACCAGCACAGGGACCAGGACAGGGACCAGGACGGGGACCAGGACAGGGACCAGCACAGGGACCAGCACAGGGACCAGCACAGGGACCAGGACGGGGACCAGTCCTGTGTCTGAGATGATCATGGGGAACACTGAGCAGAGTGGTGTCAGTTCTGCTCTGGTTCCGTTCTGGTTCTGCTCTGGTTCCGTTCTGGTTCTGTTGTGGTTCCGTTCTGGTTCTGTTGTGGCTCTGTTGTGGTTCTGTGTGAGACTGACCTGGGGACAGACTGACCTGTCTTGGTGTCCTCAGTTCTTCCCAGCGTGTCCATCAGGGTGGAGCCAGAGTCCAGCTACATCAGCTCCGCCCACTTCACCGGCTTCAGGTTCAAGGTGTCGGCGCGGTGAGAGACCGCCGTCCCTCTGTCCCTCCGTCCCTCTGTCCCTGCGTCTATCCGTCCCTCTGTCCATCCGTCTTTTCGTCCATCCTTCCGTCCCTCCATCCCTCCGTCCGTCCCTCCGTCTGTCTGTCCCTTCGTCCATCCAATCCCTCCGTCCATCCCTCCATCCATCCCTCCGTCCATCCCTCTGTCCCTCCGTCCGTCCCCCCGTCCGGCTGACGTCCCGGGGTCCCTGTCCCGTCAGCTACGTGCACGGCGCCCCGGTGGCGGACGCCGAGGTCTTCCTGCGCTACGGCTACGTCAGCGGGCGGAGTCCTCCGGTCATCGTCCCCAACTCCGTCAGCAGACGGCGGGTGAGGCGGCGCCGCCTCCGCCCGGCGGGTCGGGTGTAGCCGTCCCTCTGACTGCGGGTCTCTGCCGCAGCTGTCCTCTGACGGGGACGTGCACGTGACCCTGAACGTGCACGAGGTCTTCTCCAAACTGGACGGAATGACGGAGCTCAGCAGCCTGGAGGGGAAGTTCCTGTACGTGGCTGTGCTGCTGGAGGAGAGCACAGGTCGGCCCAAACACCCCAAACGCCTGACATACACCCGAAATACACCTGACACACACCTGAAACAACAGAAACACACACCTGAAACAACAGAAACACACCCGAAATACACCTGACACACACCTGAAACAATAGAAACACACACCTGAAACAACAGAAACACACCCGAAATACACCTGACACACACCTGAAACAATAGAAACACACCCCAAATGCCTGAAACACACCCGAAATACACCTGACACACACCTGAAACAATAGAAACACACCCCAAACGCCTGAAACACACCCGAAATAAAGCTGAAACACACCTGAAACAGCCGAAACACACCCAATACCCCCCAAACGCTTGTAACACAGCCGAAACACACATGGAACACACCTGAAACGCCTGTGAAACACCCGAAATACACCCAAAATGCCTGAAACACACCTGAAACGCCTGAAAGAACCAAAACACACCTGAAACAAACCCGAAATACAACTGTAAAACACCCCAAACACACCCAAATGCCTGAAACACCCCAAACGCCTGTAACACAGCCGGAACACACCTGAAACAACCGAAACAACCAAAACGCACCTGAAACACACCTGTAAAACACCCAAAACACACCCGAGCCGCCCCTCCAGCCCTCTGAGGTTCTCCGGTGTTCTCCGTCAGGCGGCGTCTCGCAGGAGGCGGAGTTCGCCGCCGTCCGGTTCCTCCGGTCCCCGTACCGCCTCAGCCTGGTCTCCACGCCGCCCTTCATCAAGCCCGGCCTGCCCTACCACGTCCAGGTCAGCACCCCGAGACCCGGGACCAGCTGGACCCCCCAGACCCGGGACCAGCTGCTGACCCTGCTCATCAGACTGTTTACTGCTGTTGTTTACTGCTGTTGTTTACTGCTGTTGTTTACTGCTGTTGTTTACTGCTGTTGTTTACTTGATTGTAGGTGTTGGTCAAGGACCACCTGGACAACCCGGTGAGCCAGGTCCCGGTGCGCCTGGTGCGCAGTCAGCTGACCCGGCAGGGGCGGGGCCAGGAGGACATGCCCTGTCCCGACAGCTCCACCAGCCAATCAGACGGCCTCGCCGTCTTCATCTGCAACACGCCCGCCGACGGAGTCAAGGCGGAGCTGGAGGTAAGGGGGAGGAGCTACAGGCAGGAGGCGGGGCAGTAAAAACAGGTGGACTCTCTCAGGGTCTCGGGTCCCGAAGGCCTGGTTCCCCAGGGCAGTTCTCCAAGGTTCTGAAGGTCTAGAATCTGGTCTAAGCCAGAAGGTCAAACCTTCCTGAAGCTGACCTGATCCAGGACTCTGGCCAGGATCTGATCCAGAGCTCTGACCAGGATCTGATCCAGAGCTCTGGCCAGGATCTGATCCAGAGCTCTGACCAGGATCTGATCCAGAGCTCTGACCAGGATCTGATCCAGGACTCTGGCCAGGATCTGATCCAGGACTCTGGCCAGGATCTGATCCAGAACTCTGGCCAGGATCTGATCCAGGACTCTGGCCAGGATCTGGCCTCAGGTCCCTATAAGATGACAAAGAATTCAATTCCATGACTGATCCAGTCCAGAGTTCTGCTAGAACCGGTTCTCCAGGACCAGGGAGGTTCTAGAAGGGTCTGCAAGGAGAACAGGACCCGCAGCTCCCTCCATGGTTTACTGTGGTCCTGCAGCGCCCCCTGTGGGCCTGTCGGCTGCAAGACAATGACTCAGTCCGCATGGTTCTCACTGGAGCTCCAGACAGAACCTGAGCCGCTCCGGGACCGGATCAGAGCCTCCAGCTGGAAACCAGCAGTCTTCCTGGACTCCCGTCTTCACGGTGTCTTGTGGTTGTTTCAGTTCCAGACGGCTGACTCCGCCCTCCCGGCGGCGGGCCAGGCCCGCCTCCTCCTGGAGGCGGCGGCCTATCACTCTCCAAACCGCCGCTACCTGTACATCGACTCGCCGCTGCCCGGCGCCGGCCTGCAGGTGGGCCGCTTCGCCAACATCAAGGTGTACTCGGCCACGCCCTCCTACCTGCACGTCCCGGCGCTCAGCTTCCTGGTGAGGACACGCCGCGGCGCGCCCCCTCGCCGCCCGTTCCCACGGTAACCGGCCGTCCCGCCCTCAGGTGCTGTCCAGAGGGAAGGTGGTGGACTTCGGCAGCCTGAGAGTCGCGTCACACGCCGACAACAAGCACAACCTCAACTTCCGGGTGACGGAGGCCATGGCGCCGTCCGTCCGCCTGCTGGTGTACTACGTCCTGCAGGGAGAGGGCGCCACCGAGCTGGTGGCCGACTCCGTCTGGCTGGACGTCAAGGACAGCTGCGTCAGCGGACTGCAGGTGGACGAGACAACGAGACAACACCGTCAACACCGCCCCGGATGGCAGGTCACGCTTCAATAACCTGTGTGTGTGTGTGTGTGTGTGTGTGTGTGTGTGTGTGTGTGTGTCAGACTGACGTGTCCCTCCACAGTCGCAGCTACAAACCCAAACAAAGCCTCCAGATGGACATCAGGACCAATCAGGACGGGCTGGTCGCCCTGTCGGCTGTAGACGCCGCCCTCTTCACACTGACGCCCAATCACAGGGACCCCGTTGCCACGGTAACGGCCTCAGCCATCCGGTGTATCTGTGCTTGTATTGTTCTCCTGATCCTGCTGGACCTGCTGGTTCCACTGTGTTCTCGTCGTTCTGTGGCTGTGCTTCAGGAACAGTGGAGGAACTCAGACTGGAACCTTCTGGAAATGTTCTCTTCATTCACTGGAGCTTCAGGAGGAAACAGCCGTCCAATCAGATCAGTCCAATCAGATCAGTCCAATCACATCAGTCCAATCACATCAGTCCAATCAGATCAGTCCAATCAGATCAGTCCAATCACATCAGTCCAATCAGATCAGTCCAATCAGATCAGTCCAATCAGATCAGTCCAATCACATCAGTCCAATCAGATCAGTCGTTACTGAAGAAGAACCTTCCAGACACCAGAGGGCTTCACAGCGTTTCAACAGAAGAAACATTTCAGAACAAACCCGTCGCTCCAAACACAACATCCACACACATAAACACACCAGAACACACACTAACACACACTAACACACACTAACACACACTAACACACCAGAACACACACTAACACACACTAACACACACTAACACACACTAACACACACTAACACACACTCACTCACTCACAGGATTTATACGCCCCCATTGGGGCCCTTCACACCAGCAGGAGTGACAGGACCACTGAGGGCTCCGGAACCCCCCCCCCCCCCCCCCGACAGACTAGGGTCAGTCCACATCAAGGCGGGCCCAGAGGGACCCGGTCCTGAGGTTCTCTGGTCCTGAGGTTCTCTGGTCCTGAGGTTCTCTGGTCCTGGGGTTCTCTGGTCCTGAGGTTCTCTGGGGTTCTCTGGTCCTGAGGTTCTCTGGGGTTCTCTGGTCCTGCTCCACAGGCGGGGCCGTGGGGCTCCGGGTTCTCGGTTCCACTACACCATCTTCTATGAGATGTTTCCTGGAAGGAACCCCGTCACACAGCGGCTGTAGGCACTGACATGGTGGTTTTGGTGTTGTGGTTGTGTTGACGTTGTAGTCGTGGTTGATGCCTGTCATGTGTAACCTCACTCTTGTTAGGTCGTCTGTTGTTTTAATTGCGTGTAAAGTGTTTTTAATCTTTTCGTAAAGTCTGACTGTCCAGAACGGCTGTGGAATACAGCGTGTTGTCATGATGTCATGTTCTGGTCATCACTGACATGGTGGTCACGGTTCACACTGTCGCCGTCGTTGACGGGGTCGTCATGGTAACGGTTGTGGTTGTGATTGAGGTGGTCGTCATGGTAACGTTTCTGGGCGATGTGGTCGTCATGTAACGGCTGTGGGCGATGTGGTGTTTGATGTCATGGTCATCATGGTAACGGTGGTGGTGGTGTTTGGTGTCATGGTAACAGTTTGGCGGTGTTTGATGTGGTGGTCGTCACGGTAAAGGTGTGGTGTTTGATGTGTTGGTCGTCACGGTAACGGTGTGGTGTTTGATGTGGTGGTCGTCACGGTAACGGTGTGGTGTTTGATGTGGTGGTCGTCACGGTAACGGTGTGGTGTTTGATGTGTTGGTCGTCACGGTAACGGTGTGGTGTTTGATGTGGTGGTCGTCACGGTAACGGTGTGGTGTTTGATGTGTTGGTCGTCACGGTAACGCTTGGCGGCTGCTCCGGCAGGTGCGGCGCCACATCGAGCTCAGTGATCTGGGCTGTGGAGGAGGAGGAGGACGAGACGCCGCCGACGTCTTCAGACTGGCTGGACTGACCTTCATCACCAACGCCAACACACAGCCACACACCGACAGTATGAACACACACACACACACACACACACACACACACACATACACACATACACACACAGTTTTCTTGCTCATTTCGTGATGAAAACGGACTATAATAATGTTAAAGATAACTCTGTGTGTGTGTGTGTGTGTGTGTGTGTGTGTGTGTGTGTGTAGGTTCTGTGTGTACTGCACAAGTGCGTCCAAAGAGAGCCCTGACTGTCAAAGACAGACAAAAGAAAGGTTTGTCACATACACACACACACACTTTGAGTCTGTTGTGTTGTGTTGTGTCCTGTGTGTTGTCATGTTATATTGTGTTGTGTTGTGTTGTGTTGTGTCGCATCATGTCATTGTGTCACATCATGTTGTGTTGTGTGCTTTGGTGTCATGTTGTGTGTTGTTGTGTTGTGTTGTGTTGTTGTGTTGTTTTGTGTATCCTCAGCGGACACCTTCGGCCCGATGAAGTCATGCTGTGTTTCATGTTGCGTGTCATGTTGCGTGTCACGTTGTGTTGTGTTGTGTGTCATGTTGTGTGTTCCAGCCCAGTCCTTCGGCCCGGTGAAGTCGTGTTGTGTTGTGTTGTCGTGTTGTGTTTCCCAGCAGAGTCGTTCGGCCCGGCGAAGTCGTGTTGTGTTGTGTTGTGTTGTGTTGTGTTGTGTTGTGTCATGTTGTGTGTCCTCAGGGGACTCCTTCGGCCCGGTGAAGTCGTGTTGTGTTGTGTTGTCGTGTTGTGTGTCCCAGCGGAGTCGTTCAGCCCTGTGAAGTCGTGCTGTGATTCATGTTGTGTTGTTGTGTTGTGTTGTCGTGTTGTGTGTCCCAGCGGAGTCGTTCGGCCCTGTGAAGTCGTGCTGTGATTCATGTTGTGTTGTTGTGTTGTGTTGTCGTGTTGTGTGTCCCAGCGGAGTCGTTCGGCCCGGTGAAGTCGTGCTGTGAACAGGGAATGAGGTTCGTCCCGAAGAGCGTCAGCTGCCTGCAGTTCTCCCTCCAGGCCTACAGGAGGAGCCCCCGCTGCAGGGCCGCCTTCAGGGAGTGCTGCCAGTTCCTTCAGTTGCACCTGGACCAGAACCAGGACCTGGTGCTGGGACGCCACGGTCAGGACACACACACACACACACACACACACACACACACACACACACACAACAGTCGAATCATTCTGTGTCTATCAAGACTGGACTGTCTGTCTCCATCTGTGTGGTTGTGTGGTTGTGTGTGTGTGTGTGTGTGTGTGTGTGTGTGTGTGTGTGTGTGTGTGTGTAGACATGGGAGCAGACTTCGACCTGGCTCCGTCTCTGGTGCGGAGCTACTTCCCAGAGAGCTGGATGTGGGAGGTGCAGCCGGTCAGGTGAGGCAGATCAGACACGGGGGGGGGGGGGGGGGGTGAAGGATTCAGACTTCGGGGGTCCAGATCAGAACGGACCGGAAGGACGTCCGGCACCTGCAGACCGGTCTGCATGGAGGGCTCTGTGGTTCCACGTGGAACGGTTCTGCTGGAACGTGGTTCCGCTCTAATGGACCTCCGTCCGTCTCCGCTCCGTCCCTCT
>NC_043756.1:32480636-32553136 GCF_902148845.1 Salarias fasciatus
TGTGTCAGTAGTGTGTTGTGTTTCAGTAGGTGTGTTGTGTGTCAGTGTGTTGTGTGTCAGTAGTGTGTGTGGGTCAGGGTGGTTGTGTGTCAGCAGTGTGTGTTGTGTGTCAGTAGTGGGTGTGTGGTGTCAGTAGTGTTGTTGTGTGTCAGTAGTGTGTGTGTGTGTCAGTAGTGTGTTGTGTGTCAGTAGTGTGTTGTGTGTCAGTAGTGTGTTGTGTGTGTCAGTAGTGGTTGTGTCAGTGGTGTGTTGTGTGTCAGTAGTGTGTTGTGTGTCAGTGGTGGTGTGTGTGTCATAGTGTGTGTTGGTGTCAGGTGTGTTGTGTGTCAGTAGTGTGTTGTGTGTCAGTAGTGTGTGTTGTGTGTCAGTAGTGTGTGTGTGTCAGTAGTGGTTGTGTGTCAGTAGTGTTGTGTGTCAGTAGTGGTGTTGTGTGGTCAGTAGGTGTGTGTGGTCAGTGTGTGTGTGTGTCAGTGGTGTGTTGTGTCGTGGTAGTGGTGGTTGTGTGTCAGTGGTGTGTTGTGTGTCAGTAGTGTGTTGTGTGTCCAGTGGTGTGTTGTGTGTCAGCAGTGTGTGTTGTGTGTCAGTAGGTGTGTGTGTCAGTAGTGTGTTGTGTGTCAGTAGTGTGTGTGTGTCAGTAGTGTGTGTGTGGTCAGTAGTGTGTTGTGTGTCAGTAGGTGTTGTGTGTCAGTGGTGTGTTGTGTGTCAGTGGTGTGTTGTGTGTCAGTGGTGTGTTGTGTGTCAATAGTGTGTGTTGTGTGTCAATAGTGTGTGTTGTGTGTCAGTGGTGTGTTGTGTGTGTGTGTGTGTGTCAGTTGTGTGTTGTGTGTCAGTAGTGGTGTGTTGTGTGTCAGTAGTGTGTTGTGTGTCAGTAGTGTGTTGTGTGTCAGTGGTGTGTGTTGTGTGTCAGTAGTGTGTTGTGTGTCAGTAGTGTGTGTTGTGTGTCAGTAGTGTGTGTTGTGTGTCAGTAGTGTGGTGTGTGTCAGTAGTGTGTGTTGTGTGTCAGTAGTGTGTTGTGTGTCAGTGGTGTGTTGTGTGTCAGTAGTGTGTTGTGTGTCAGTGGTGTGTTGTGTGTCAGTAGTGTGTTGTGTGTCAGTAGTGTGTGTTGTGTGTCAGTAGTGTGTGTTGTGTCAGTAGTGTGTTGTGTGTCAGTAGTGTGTGTTGTGTGTCAGTAGTGTGTTGTGTGTCAGTAGTGTGTGTTGTGTGTCAGTAGTGGGTTGTGTGTCAGTAGTGTGTTGTGTGTCAGTGGTGTGTTGTGTGTCAGTGGTGTGTTGTGTGTCAGTAGGTGTGTGTGTGTGGTGTGTGTGTGTCAGTAGTGTGTTGTGTGAAGTGGTGTGTTGTGTGTCAGCAGTGTGGTTGTGTGTCAGTAGGTGGTTGTGTGTCAGTAGTGGTTGTGTGTCAGTAGTGCGTTGTGTGGTCAGTAGTAGTGTGTGTTGTGTGTCAGTAGTGGTGTGTTGTGTGTCAGTAGTGTGTTTGTGTCAGTAGTGTGTTGTGTGTCAGTGGTGTGTGTTGTGTGTCAGTAGTGTGTTGTGTGTCAGTAGTGTGTGTTGGTGTGTCCAGTATGGTGTGTTGTGTGGCAGTATTGTGTGTGTGTCACGTAGTGTTGGGTTGTGTTGCAGTAGTTGTTTGTGTGTCAGGAGATGTGTTGGTGGTGTCGGAAGATGGTGTGTTGTGTTTCAGTAGTGTGTTGGGTGTCAGTAGTGTGTGTTGGGTGTGTCAGTAGTGGGTTGTGTTCATGGTGTTGTTGTGTGTCAGTAGTGTGTGTTGTGTGTCAGGAGTGTGTTGTGTGTCAGTAGTGTGTGGTTGTGGTCAGTATGTGTTGGTGTAGTCAATAGTGTTGTTGTGTGGTTCAGTAGTGTGTTGTGTAGTCAGTAGTGTGGTGATGTGTGTCAGTGTTGTTTGGTGTGTTCAGTGGTGGTGTTGGGTGTGGTCAGTATTGTGTGTTGTGTGTCAGTGGGGTGTTGGTGTGGTCAGTAGTGTTGGGTTGTGGGTCAGTGTGTGTTGGTGTGGTCATAGTGTTGTTGTGTGTCAGTGTGGTGTTGTGTGTCCGTAGTGTGTGTTGTGTGTCAGTGGTGTGTTGTGTGTCAGTGGTGTGTGTTGTGTGTCAGTAGTGTGTGTTGTGTGTCAGTAGTGTGTGTTGTGTGTCAATAGTGTGTGTTGTGTGTCAGTAGTGTGGGTGTGTGTCAGTAGTGTGTGTTGTGTGTCAGTAGTGTGTTGTGTGTCAGTAGTGTGTGTTGTGTGTCAGTAGTGTGTGTTGTGTGTCAGTGGTGTGTTGTGTGTCAGTAGTGTGTGTTGTGTGTCAGTAGTGTGTTGTGTGTCAGTGGGTGTGTTGTGTGTCAGTAGTGTGTGTTGTGTGTCAGTAGTGTGTTGTGTGTCAGTAGTGTGTTGTGTGTCAGTAGTGTGTGTTGTGTGTCAGTAGTGTGTTGTGTGTCAGTAGTGTGTTGTGTGTCAGTAGTGTGTGTGTGTGTGTGTGTGTGTTGTGTGTCAGTGGTGTGTGTTGTGTGTCAGTAGTGTGTTGTGTGTCATTAGTGTGTGTTGTGTGTCAGTAGGTGTGTTGTGGTGTCAGTAGTGTGTGTTGTGTGTCAGTAGTGTGTTGTGTGTCAGTAGTGTGTTTGTGTGTCAGTAGTGTGTGTTTGTGTGTCAGTGGTGTGTTGTGTGTGTCAGTGGTGTGTTGTGTGTCAGTAGTGTGTTGTGTGTCAGTAGTGTGTGTGTGTGTCAATAGTGTGTGTTGTGTGTCAGTAGTGTGTTGTGTGTCAATAGTGTGTGTTGTGTGTCAGTAGTGTGTTGTGTGTCAATAGTGTGTGTTGTGTGTCAGTAGTGTGTTGTGTGTCAGTAGTGTGTGTTGTGTGTCAGTAGTGTGTGTTGTGTGTCAGTAGTGTGTGTTGTGTGTCAGTAGTGTGTTGTGTGTCAGTAGTGTGTTGTGTGTCAGTGGTGTGTTGTGTGTCAGCAGTGTGTGTTGTGTGTCAGTAGTGTGTGTTGTGTGTCAGTAGTGTGTTGTGTGTCAGTAGTGTGTGTTGTGTGTCAGTAGTGTGTGTTGTGTGTCAGTAGTGTGTTGTGTGTCAGTAGTGTGTGTTGTGTGTCAGTAGTGTGTTGTGTGTCAGTGGTGTGTTGTGTGTCAGTAGTGTGTGTGTCAGTGGTGTGTTGTGTGTCAATAGTGTGTTTGTGTCGTAGTGTGTTGTGGTCAGTAGTGGTGTTGTGTGTCAGTAGTGTGTTGTGTGTCAGTAGTGTGTTGTGTGTCAGTAGTGTGTGTGTGTGTCAGTAGGTGTGTTGTGTGTCAGTGGGTGTTGTGGTGTCAGTAGTGTGTGTGTGTCAGTGGTGTGTTGTGTGTCAGTGGTGTGTTGTGTGTCAGTGGGTGTGTTGTGTGTCAGTAGTGTGTTGTGTGTCAGTGGGTTGTGTGTCAGCAGTGGTTGTGTGTCAGTAGTGTGTTGTGTGTCAGTAGTGTGTGTGTGTCAGTAGTGTGTTGGTGTCAGAGATGTGTGTGTTGTGTGTCAGTAGTGTGTTGTGTGTCAGTAGTGTGTTGTGTGTCAGTGGTGTGTTGTGTGTCAATAGTGTGTGTTGTGTGTCAATAGTGTGTGTTGTGTGTCAGTGGTGTGTTGTGTGTCAGCAGTGTGTTGTGTGTCAGTTGTGTGTTGTGTGTCAGTAGTGTGTGTTGTGTGTCAGTGGTGTGTTGTGTGTCAGTAGTGTGTTGTGTGTCAGTAGTGTGTTGTGTGTCAGTAGTGTGTTGTGTGTCAGTGTGTGTTGTGTGTCAGTAGTGTGTTGTGTGTCAGTAGTGTGTTGTGTGTCAGTGGTGTGTTGTGTGTCAGTGGTGTGTTGTGTGTCGTGTGTGTTGTGTGTCAGTGGTGTGTGTTGTGTGTCAGTGGTGTGTTGTGTGTCAGCAGGTGTTGTGTGTGGTGTCAGCAGTGTGGTTTGTTGTCAGTGGTGTGTTGTGTGTCAGTGGTGTGTTGGGTGTCAGTAGTGTGTTGTGTCGGTAGTGTGTGTTGTGTGTCAGTAGGTGTGTGTGTGTCTGCAGGCCGCCCCGCCACCCTCAGGTTCTGGCAGGACGGCAACGTGACGTCTGATTGGTTGAATCCTGATCAGAGCAGCGGCCAGACGGTGGAGACCACGGCCTACGTCCTGCTGACGGTGCTGCTGAAGGTCCTCCTGTGTCCTCCTGTCTCTCTGTCCATCTGTGTCCTCCTGTCTTCTCCCTGCTGTGTCCTCCTGTCTCTCTGTCCATCTGTGTCCTCCTGTCTCTCTCCCCTCTGTGTCCCGATGTCTCTCTCCTTCTGTGTCCTCCTGTCTCTCTCCCTGCTGTGTCCTCCTGTCTCTGTCAGTCCAGCAGTGTCCTCCTGTCTCTGTCCATCTGTGTTCTCCTGTCTCTCTGTCCATCTGTGTCCTCCTGTCTCTCCCCTCTGTGTCCCGATGTCTCTCTCCCTTCTGTGTCCTCCTGTCTCTCTGTCCCTCTGTGTCCCCATGTCTCTGTCTCTGTCTCGTCCTCCAGGGCAGACTCCAGTACGCGTCCTCGGTCCTGGCCTGGCTGACCCAGGACCAGCTCCATGGAGGAGGACTCTTCTCCACCCAGGTGGGTCATCCTGGTCAACGGGCCTCCAGGCCGCTGTCCCTCCTGGCTGACCTTTGACCCCTCCCAGGACACGGCGCTGACCCTGGAGGCTCTGACCGAGTACAGCCGGGCCGTCCCTCGAGCTCAGCTCAACCAGGACATCAACGTCCGTCTGGGACGGACCGGCGAGCTGAGGCAGGTCAGCCTGACCCGCGGCAAGCCGGTGGCCACGCCATCCATGTGAGCCCCGCCCCCGGGAAGGCCCCTCCCCCGGGGAGGAGAGGAGGAGGAGGAGTGTGACGTCTCTTGTCTGCTCACCTCTCAGGTGAAGACAACTGACGACATCACCGTGACAACCGGCCATGGGAGGGGCGTGTCCAGTGTGACGGTGGGTGTGGCTTCAGCTCACCTGAAGGAGCCCACAATTCCCAGTCTGAGTGAGTGTGTGTGTGTGTGTGTGTGTGTTTGTGTGTGTGTGTGTGGTGTGTGTGTGTGGTGTGTGCTTCCAGCTGAAGACGGTTTTTACTATCACCATTCGGCCAATCAGGACAGGTGTAACTTTGACATGTCCATCCAGGTGGTCGGTCCTCATGCGTCTGACAGTGAGTGACCGTGTCCACACACACACACGCACACATGCACACGCACACACACCCCGCTCACTGCGTGTCCTCGGCAGACCCCAGCATGCGCGCCCCCCCACCTGGTGGCCTGTGTGAAGTAAGCTTTGCGCCGCCTGACGGAGCAGAGGGTGGAGGCGAGCCGCGGCTGAAGCTGCGTCTGTTTCAGGTTCCGGCCTCCGCCCAACGAAGCCTCCGCCCAGTCCAGCCTGACGGTGTGAAGATCCAGCTGGCCACCGGGGTGGGAGGCCTCCCTGGAGGACCTGCGACAGGTGGGGGCACCGCCGCCGCTGACCCGGCTCGGAGCGGGATCTGATGGTCCGGGTTCTGTGGATCTGATGGTCCGGGTCCTGTGGGTCTGATGGTCCGAGTCCTGTGGGTCTGATGGTCCGAGTCCTGTGGGTCTGATGGTCCGGGTCCTGTGGGTCTGATGGTCCGAGTCCTGGGTCTGATGGTCCGGGTCCTGTGGATCTGATGGTCCGGGTCCTGTGGATCTGATGGTCCGGTTCCTGTGGGTCTGATGGTCCGGGTCCTGTGGGTCTGATGGTCCGGGTCCTGTGGATCTGATGGTCCGGGTCCTGTGGATCTGATGGTCCGGTTCCTGTGGGTCTAATGGTCCGGGTCCTGTGGATCTGATGGTCCGGGTCCTGTGGGTCTGATGGTCCGGGTCCTGTGTCTGCAGGTCCGGGTCCTGGGTCTGCAGGTCCGGGTCCTGGGTCTGCAGGTCCGGGTCCTGGGTCTGCAGGTCCGGGTCCTGGGTCTGCAGGTCCGGGTCCTGTGGATCTGCAGGTCCGGGTCCTGTGGGTCTGATGGTCCGGGTCCTGGGGTCGATGGTCCGGGTCCTGTGGATCTGATGGTCCGGGTCCTGTGGGTCTGATGGTCCGGTCCTGTGGGTCTGATGGTCCGGGTCCTGTGTTGTGGTTGCAGTTCAGGGACTCTGAGAATCCAGTCGTTCTCTCTACGAGCTGCAGGGAGACACTGTCATCATCCGATGGAGACCGTGAGAGACACACACACACACCCACACACACACACACACACACACCCCACACACACAACACACACACACATTCGGACCAGTATCTGTCTTGATATCTGTTAAGAGAACCCTGAACCCCAGACTGAAGGACTTTGAGGAGGTTCTGCTCCAGGTGCATTCTGGGACCAGGAGTTCTGCGTCTCTGGTTGCATCGGTTTCCTGTTGAAGAATTTCCCAGAATTCCACCTGGAACCCCGTCAGCAGGTTCTTGGGTTCAGCTGCTTCAGTCCTGATCATGTTTGAGTTCAGAACAATGTTCTGCTGCTCCACGGTGACGCAAGCTGCTCTGCAGGGTTCTGATTGGTCAGCTGCTGCAGACTCCGCCCCTTTAATGTCTTCACCAATCAACATTAAAAAAGCCAGAGTCCAGGGTCTGTTAGTCCAGCTCCAGAGTCCAGGATCCGTTAGACCAGGGTCTGTTAGACCAGGTCTGTTAGTCCAGGTCTGTTAGTCCAGCTCCAGAGTCCAGGTCTGTTAGTGAAGGGTTGCTAGTCCAGCTACCGAGTCCAGGGTCTGTTAGTCCAGCTCCAGAGTCCAGGGTCTGTTAGTGAAGGGTCTGCTAGTCCAGCTACCGAGTCCAGGGTCTGTTAGTCCAGCTCCAGAGTCCAGGGTCTGTTAGTCCAGCTCCAGAGTCCAGGGTCTGTTAGTCCAGCTCCAGAGTCCAGGGTCTGCTAGTCCAGCTCCAGAGTCCAGGGTCTGTTAGACCAGGGTGTTAGTCCAGCTCCAGAGTCCAGGGTCTGCTAGACCAGGATCTGTTAGTCCAGGGTCTGTTAGTCCAGCTCCAGAGTCCAGGGTCTGCTAGTCCAGGGTCTGTTAGACCAGGGTCTGTTAGTCCAGGGTCTGTTAGTCCAGGGTCTGTTAGACCAGGGTCTGCTAGTCCAGATGTGGTTGTTAGTTGCAGGTCCTCGGTTCCTCACCGGGTTCTGCTGGAATCGTCCCTCTGATGTTTGAGTCCTGCTGTGTTGAGTGTTGGTTCTGATAGAACCCAGTTCATGTTCCACCAGCTGGTACTGGTCCAGATGTGTGGGGGTGGTTCCCGGTGGTCCAGATGTGTGGTCCCTGGTGGTTCCTGGTGGTCCAGATGTGTGGGTCCCTGGTGGTTCCTGGTGGTCCAGATGTGTGGGTCCCTGGTGGTTCCTGGTGGTCCAGATGTGTGGAGGGTCTTGTCTTTACCGGATGGAACGTCACAGTCCAGGAAAGAAATGTTCTTGACATTTTCTCTGGTAACTGAGAACCAGCTGGACCCCCTTGGTTCTGGTTTGGTTCTGGTTCTGACCCAAGTGTTCCTCAGACCAGACCGGACCAGCTGGATTCTGTGAGGAGGCAGCAGATAACTACAGGGTTCTGGTCCAGCAGGGTTCTCTTTTCTCAGATCTGGTCCTGAATCTACTGAGCACAAGGTTCCACCTGAAGCAGAACCCAACGGCCGTCACAGCAGTGTGTGGTGTGTGGGTGTGTGTGGGTGTGTGTGGTGTGTGTGGTTGTGGTGTGTGTGTGTGTGTTGTGTGGTGTGTGTGTGTGTGTGTGTGTGTGGTGTGTGTTGTGGTGTGTGGTGGTGGTGTGTTGTGTGTGTGGTGGGTTGTGGGTGTGGTGTGTGGTGTGTGTGTGGTGTGGTGGGTGTGGTGTGGTGGTGTGGTGTGTGGGTGTGGGTGTGTGTGTGGTGTGTGTGTGTGGTGTGGTGGTGTGTGTGTGTGTGGGTGTGTGTGTGTGGTGTGTGTGTGTGTGTGTGTGTTGGTGTGTGTGTGTTCCAGGTTCCTCCGATATCTTTGTGTGTGTGGTTCCGGGTCAGGAGCGGGTTCCAGGTGGGCGGAGCCAGCAAATCTGTGTCAGCGTCAGCGAGCCTCAGGACAAAGGTCAGACTCTGCAGTGCATCATGGAGTTTAGTCTGATCAGAGAGCCTTCATTCTGAACCGGCTCAGGAAGAGAACCGACAGCGGCTCAGCTGGTCGAGCGGGTCGTCTTTAACCAGACGGTTGGCGGTTCGATCCCGCTCCCGCAGGGGCCAAACGGTCGTTGTGACGGCGTCAGGCTGCCCCCCCCAGGACAGCTGTGGCTACAGCAGCAGCTCGGCTCCACCCAGAGGACAGAAGGAAGAACGCAGCGTGAAGTCTGAGTGTCCAGAGAAGCGCCGTGTGAAACCACTGCATTGTTATCATTATTATTAGAACCATGCAGTGGAGGAGAACCGAGTAGAACCGGACTCAGTGATGTTCTCTGGTTTGGTTCGTTCTGGATCAGCCGACGACGCAACAGTTCTGGATCAGCTGACGACGCAACAGTTCTGAATCAGCTGACGACGCAACAGTTCTGGATCAGCTGACGACGCAACAGTTCTGGATCAGCTGACGACAGAGCAGTTCTGGATCAGCTGACGACAGAACAGTTCTGGATCAGCTGACGACAGAACAGTTCTGGATCAGCTGACGACGCAACAGTTCTGGATCAGCTGACGACGCAACAGTTCTGGATCAGCTGACGACGCAACAGTTCTGGATCAGCTGACGACAGAGCAGTTCTGGATCAGCTGACGACAGAACAGTTCTGGATCAGCTGACGACAGAACAGTTCTGGATCAGCTGACGACGCAACAGTTCTGGATCAGCTGACGACGCAACAGTTCTGGATCAGCTGACGACAGAACAGTTCTGGATCAGCTGACGACAGAGCAGTTCTGGATCAGCTGACGACGGAACAGTTCTGGATCAGCTGACGACGGAACAGTTCTGGATCAGCTGACGATGGATGGAACAGTTCTTGGTTCTTCCTGATCACAGAGAACCGCGGTAATCGAGTCTGGAGGAACAAATGAAGGATTTAAATGTCAACGTCTCTCTGAGTCCACATGTTCCGGATGGGTTCCCTGTTGTTGGATCAGTTAATCCAGAACCAGAGGGTTCAGGATTGAGTGACTGATCCAGGCTCATCTAATCCAGAAGCAGAATTGTGCGAGCTTCCCAGTGACGCAGCCGTTCTAGAGAGCGAGCTGTAATTTGGCTCTGAAGTGGGAAGACTTTCCAGACTTCCTCCAGTCAGAACCAGAACCTGCAGCAGTCTGTCGTCTGCTGGTATTCTTGCCCCCCCTCACCCCGGAGACCTTTTAAGTCTGTCCAGCAGCGGGACGGGGAGGGGGACAGACGATCAGCTGTCAGCCACAGGTGGTGTCAGTCGCCTCCCTGAGTCAGCTCCACCGACAGCAGAGCTTTACAAGCTTCAGCACCAGGGAGAGCAGAAGTCGCAACATATTACATAGAATTGCTTCTAAGAAGAGGAAACCAGCCGGTCTATTTGGATTCAAACTTCATTGTGAACAAAGTTTTCCAGCGTTTTCATGGAGATTCTTGAGGCTTTATTTTGATTTATAGAGGAATAGAAAGACCCATGGAAACACACAGGTTGCCGCCGTCGCAGGCCCCCACCGAAGCCCCACCCCCAGTGAAGCCCCGCCCCCACTGAAGCCCCGCCCCTGAGTCTGAGCCTCAGTTTGGCTGTAGCGCCTCGGTTCGGCTGATGATGTTCATTATGTTGCTGTTCTGATTCCTGTTGTTCACTGAGTGGTCCGGTTGTTGTCCGTTGTCTTTCAGGCAGTCTGTGTTCCACTCATTTCTCTTATGAGCAGCAGAAGCTGGAGCGCCTCTGTCTGGCCGACCAGTGTCAGTGCATGCAGGTACTGCAGCGCTCTGATTGGCTCAGCCTGTTTCGCTCTCCTCTCAGGTGTGTGTGTTCACCATGGCGTGTGTGTGTGTGTGTGTGTGTGTGTGTGTGTGTGTGTGTGTGTGTGTGTTCAGCTGCCTGTGCAACCTTCGAGGAAATGGACCCCACCCTGACAGCAGCCAATCACAGCTCAGAGCGTGTCGGCCACATATCCAATATGGTGGAGACACACCGTCCAACCGCGTCACTGACCGACTGACCAACCAATAGACTGCTTGACTGACTGACCGACTGACTGACAGACAGGCAGACATAACTGGGGGTGTGTACTGGGTCATGGTACTAGAAGTGTCCCAGGGTGAAAAATACCATGAGATGTAACCTCGATGGTTCTTCTGATGGTGTCCTTGGAGCAGAGGAGCTCGACGTTTCCGGACAGGTTCATACAGCGTCACTGTTCTGAGGACCGGCTGGGAGTCACCGGTCATGGTGCATGAAAGACGAGAGAAGCTCCGACAGAAGGAGGCGTCGGTCACAATGAAACTGTGTTGTGTGTGTGTGTCTGTGTGTGTCTGTGTCTGTGTGTGTGTCTGTGTGTGTGGTGTGCGCAGCCTTCAAACTGAGGACGGCCTCGGCAGTGGCAGAGGGAGACTTTATGACCTTCACAGCCACCGTTAGTTGAAGTCCTGAAGAACACGAGCGATGTCAGGTTACACCGCGACCTCTCACTCCCACACCGCTTCTTCTGCTGCTTGTTGATTTCCTGTCTTATTGCTGCTCTGCTGTTGGTGCTGTGTTCTGTCCGAGTGTTGTTTTTGGTTGTTGTTGTGTTGTGTTGTGAACTGCTGTCTGGCTGTGGTTTTCCTGACTGTTGTTATTATCTTTTCTCTGATCTGATTGTACATTGATGGGTGTTGTGATTGTGACTGTTGGTGGTGGTGGATGTGGCTCAGTGTGCAGAGAGGTGGTCACCTTCTCCTCCTGTTTGTGTGCCGAGGTGTCCTTGAGCAAGCACTGACCCCCAAAGTTGCTTCCAGTGGATGGAATGGAGAGTCTTTCATGGCAGAAAACTCCACTGTAGTCCAGTAACCACTGCTGTCTGTTTCGTTGATTGTTGTGTTGACGGTGTTGTCTTCCCCTGTTCTGGTTGTTGTGTTGATGGGTGTTGTCTTCCTCCTGTCTGGTGTTGTGTTGACGGTGTTGTCTTCCTCCTGTCTGGTTGTTGTGTTGAGGTGTTGTCTTCCTCCTGTCTGGTTGTTGTGTTGACGGTGTTGTCTTCTCCTGTCTGGTTGTTGTGTGAGGGTGTTGTCTTCCTCCTGTCTGGTTGTGTGTTGAGGGTGTTGTCTTCTCTGTCTGGTTGTTGTGTTGACGGTGTTGTCTTCTCTGTGGTTGTTGTTGTGTGTTGACGGTGTTGTCTTCCTCCTGTCTGGTTGTTGTGTTGACGGTGTGTCTTCCTGTCTGGTGTTGTGTTGAGGTGTTGTCTTCCTCCTGTCTGGTTGTTGTGTTGACGGTGTTGTCTTCCTGTCTGGTTGTTGTGTGAGGGTGTTGTCTTCCTCTGTCGTTGTTGTGTTGAGGGTGTTGTCTTCCCGTCTGGTTGTTGTGTTGACGGTGTGTCTTCTCCTGTCTGGTTGTTGTGTTGACGGTGTTGTCTTCCTCCTGTCTGGTTGTTGTGTTGGACGGTGGTCTTCCTCCTGTTGGTTGTGTGTTGACGGTGTTGTCTTCTCCTGTCTGGTTGTGTGTTGACGGTGTTGTCTTCCTCCTGTCTGGTTGTTGTTGTGTGACGGTGTTGTCTTCCTCCTGTCTGGTTGTTGTGTTGACGGTGTTGTCTTCCTCCTGTCTGGTTGTTGTGTTGAGGGTGTTGTCTTCCTGTGGTTGTTGTGTTGACGGTGTTGTCTCCTCCTGTCTGGTTGTTGTGTTGAGGGTGTTGTCTTCTCCTGTGTGGTTGTTGTGTTGACGGTGTTGTCTTCCTCCTGTCTGGTTGTTGTGTTGACGGTTGTGTCTTCCTCTGTCTGGTTGTTGTGTTGACGGGTTGTCTTCTCCTGTCTGGTGTTGTGTTGACGGTGTTGTCTTCTGTCTGGTGGTGTGTTGACGGTGTTGTATTCCTCCTGTCTGGTTGTTGTTGTGTTGACGGTGTTGTCTTCCTCCTGTCTGGTTGTTGTGTGACGGTGTTGTCTTCCTCCTGTCTGGTTGTTTGTGTTTGAGGGGTGTTGTCTTCCTCCTGTCTGGTTGTTGTGTTGACGGTGTGTCTCCTCCTGTCTGGTTGTTGTGTTGAAGGTGTTGTCTTCCTCCTGTCTGGTTGTTGTGTTGACGGTGTTGTCTTCCTCCTGTCTGGTTGTTGTGTTGACGGTGTTGTCTTCCTCCTGTCTGGTTGTTGTGTTGAGGGTGTTGTCCTTCCTCCTGTCTGGTTGTTGTGTTGACGGTGTTGTCTTCCTACTGTCTGGTTGTTGTGTTGACGGTGTGTATTCCTCCTGTTGGTTGTTGTGTTGACAGGTGTTGTCTTCCTCCTGTCTGGTTTGTTGTTGTGTTGACGGTGTTGTCTTCCTCTGTCTGGTTGTTGTTGTTGCGGTGTTGTCTTCCGCCTGTCTGGTTGTTGTGTTGAGGGTGTTGTCTTCCTCCTGTCTGGTTGTTGTGTTGACGGTGTTGTCTTCCTGTCTGGTTGTTGTGTTGACGGTGTTGTCTCCTCCTGTCTGGTTGTTGTTGAGGGTGTTGTTCTCCTGTCTGGTTGTTGTGTTGAGGGTGTTGTCTTCCTCCTGTCTGTTGTGTTGAGGTGTTGTCTTCCTGTCCGTGGTTGTTGTGTTGAGGGTGTTGTCTCTCTCCTGTCTGGTTGTTGTGTTGACGGTGTTGTCTTCCTCCTGTCTGGTTGTTGTGTGAGGGTGTTGTTTACTGTCTGGTTGTTGTGTTGACGGTGTTGTCTTTCCTGTCTGTTGTTGTGTTGACGGTGTTGTCTTCCTCCTGTCTGGTTGTTGTGTTGAGGGTGTTGTCTTCCTCCTGTTGGTGTTGTGTTGACGGTGTTGTCTTCCTCCTGTCTGGTTGTTGTGTTGACGGTGTTGTCTTATCCTGTTGGTTGTTGTGTTGACGGTGTTGTCTTCTCCTGTCTGGTTGTTGTGTTGAGGGTGTGTCTTCCTCCTGTCTGGTTGTTGTGTTGACGGTGTTGTCTTCCTCCTGCTGGTTGTTGTGTTGAGGGTGTTGTCTTCCTCCTGTCTGGTTGTTGTGTTGACGTGTTGTCTTCCTCCTGTCTGGTGTTGTGTTGACGGTGTGTCTTCCTCCTGTCTGGTTGTTGTGTTGAGGGGTTGTCTTCCTCCTGTCTGGTTGTTGTGTTGACGGTGTTGTCTTCCTCCTGTCTGGTTGTTGTGTGACGGGTTGTCTTCTCCTGTCTGGTTGTTGTGTTGAGGGTGTTGTCTTCTCCTGTCTGGTTGTTGTGTTGACGGTGTTGTTTCCTCCTGTCTGGTTGTTGTGTTGACGGTGTTGTCTTCCTCCTGTCTGGTTGTTGTGTTGACGGTGTTGTCTTCCTCCTGTCTGGTTGTTGTGTTGAGGGTTGTGTTCCTACTGTCTGGTTGTTGTGTTGACGGTGTTGTCTTCTCTGTGGTTGTTGTGTGACGGTGTTGTCTCCTCCTGTCTGGTTGTGTGTTGAGGGTGTTGTCTTCCTCCTGTCTGGTTGTTGTGTGAGGGTGTTGTCTCCTGTCTGGTTGTTGTGTTTAGGGGTTGTCTTCCTCCTGTCTGGTTGTTGTGTTGACGGTGTTGTCTTCCTCCTGTCTGGTTGTTGTGTTGACGGTGTTGTCTTCCTCTGTCTGGTTGTTGTGTTGACGGTGTTGTCTCCTGTCTGGTTGTTGTGTTGACGGTGTGTCTTCCTCCGTCTGGTTGTTGTGTTGACGGTGTGTCCTCTGTCTGGTGTTGTTGTGTTGACGGGTTGTCTTCCTCCTGTCTGGTTGTTGTGTTGACGGTGTTGTCTTCTTCCTGTCTGGTTGTTGTGTTGAGGGTGTTGTTTCCTCCTGTTGGTGTTGTGTTGACGGGTTGTTTTCCTGTCTGGTTGTTGTGTTGAGGGTGTGTCTTCCTTGTCGGTTGTTGTGTTGACGGTGTTGTCTTCCTCCTGTCTGGTTGTGTGTTGACGGTGTGTCTTCTCCTGTCTGGTTGTGTTGACGGTGTTGTCTTCCTTCCTGTCTGGTTGTTGTGTTGACGGTGTTGTTTCCTCCTGTCTGGTTGTTGTGTTGAGGGTGTTGTCTTCCTCCTGTCGGTTGTTGTGTTGAGGGTGTGTCTTCCTCCTGTTGGTTGTTGTGTTGACGGTGTTGTCTCCTCTGTCTGGTGTTGTGTTGACGGTGTTGTCTTCCTCCTGTCTGGTTGTTGTGTTGACGGTTTGTTTCTCCTGTCTGGTTGTTGTGTTGACGGTGTTGTCTTCCTCCTGTCTGGTTGTTGTGTTGAGGGTGTTGTCTTCCCGTCTGGTTGTGTGTTGACGGTGTTGTCTTCCTGTCTGGTTGTTGTGTTGACGGGTTGTCTTCCTCCTGTCTGGTTGTTGTGTTGACGGTGTTGTCTTCCTCCTGTTGGTTGTTGTGTTGACGGTGTTGTCTTCCTCCTGTCTGGTTGTTGTGTTGACGGTGTTGTCTTCCTGTCTGGTTGTTTGTTGAGGGCTGTTGTCTTTCCTCCTGTCTGGTTTGTTGTGTTGACGGTGTTGTCTTCCTCCTGTCTGGTTGTTGTGTGACGGTGTTGTCTTCCTCCTGTCTGGTTGTTGTGGTTGAGGGTGTTGTCTTCCTCCTGTCTGGTTGTTGTGTTGACGGTGTTGTCTTCCTCCTGTCTGGTGTTGTGTTGAGGGTGTTGTCTTCCTCCTGTCTGGTTGTTGTGTTGACGGTGTTGTCTTCCTCCTGTCTGGTTGTTGTGTTGAGGTGTTGTCTTCCTCCTGTCTGGTTGTTGTGTTGACGGTGTTGTCTTCCTCCCTGTCTGGTTGTTGTGTTGACGGTGTTGTTGTCGTTCACCTCTCCAGCCTTGGAGGCGGTGCGTTCAGGGACGGAGGTGGAGCTGGTGAGAAAGGCCTCCTGCAGCAGCGTGGAGCTCCAGAAGGACCAGCAGTACCCTGCTGATGGGGGCCGGCGGGGCCGAGGTCCACGGGTCCAGGTCAGACTCGCTTCACCTCCTTACGCTGCTCGTCCTCCTGCGACGTGGGTCTCCTCGTCCTCCTGCGACGTGGCGTCCTCGTCTCCTCTGACGTGGCGTCTCTCGTCCTCCTGCGACGTGGCGTCTCCTCGTCCTCCTGTGACGTGGCGTCTCCTCGTCCTCCTGTGACGTGGCGTCTCCTCGTCCTCCTGTGACGTGGCGTCTCGTCCTCCTGTGACGTGGCGTCTCCTCGTCCTCCTGTGACGTGGCGTCTCTCGTCCTCCTGTGACGTGGCGTCTCTCGTCCTCCTGTGACGTGGCGTTACTCGTCTCCTGTGACGTGGCGTCTCCTGGTCCTCCTGTGACCTGGCGTCTCCTCGTCCTCCTGTGACGTGGCGTTCCTCGTCTCCTGTGACGTGGCGTCCTCGTCCTCCTGTGACGTGGCGTTCCTCGTCCTCCTGTGACGTGGCGTCTCCTCGTCCTCCTGTGACGTGGCGTCTCCTCGTCCTCCTGTGACGTGGCGTTCCTCGTCCTCCTGTGACGTGGCGTCTCCTCGTCCTCCTGTGACGTGGCGTCTCCTCGTCTCCTGTGACGTGGCGTCTCCTCGTCCTCCTCTGTGACGTGGAGTCTCTCGTCCTCCTGTGAACGTGGCGTCTCACGTCCTCCTGTGACGTGGCGTCTCCTCGTCCTCCTGTGACGTGGCGTCTCCTGTCCTCCTGTGACGTGGCGTCTCCTCGTCCTCCTGTGACGTGGCGTCCTCCCGGTTCCTCAGGTTCCGCCTCACTCTGGACTCGGACGCTCTGGTGGAGGTGTGGCCGGCCGCCTGCGGTTCCCCGGAGTGTTTGGACTACACGTCCCAGCTGGAGGACTTCGCTATGGACCTGCAGCTGTTCGGCTGTCCTGAACTCCAGGACTCCTCTGCTTCTTCTCGTCTGCAAAACTGTTGTCATGACGATGAGTGTCACTAAAAGTGAAAAGACTCCAGTCTCTGTCTGAACAGAACAGTGCAGGGGGATGGGGGAGGGGGGTGGGGGTGGGGGGGCGGAGGGGGACGGAGGGGGCGGAGTGGGACGGGGGGACCGGGGGGACGGAGGGGGACGGGGGGAACGGGGGGGACGGAGGGGGACGGGGGGGCGGAGGGTGATTAGGAGTGATGAGGGGTGATGAGGGGTGGTGACGGTGAGGGGACTCACTCTTTCTTGTCTCCTCCTCTGACACATGAAGAAGTAGTTTTGGAGTGTTTTATTGTGAAGAGTGACACAGTGGAGTGATACGTGTGAGGAAGTATCAGGAACAGGAATCAGCCGTTTCACTCTGTGGAGACAACATGCAGTTCCAGCTGATTCAGGACAAACAGGCAGTATTTGTTTCTTTTATTTGTTTCCTTTTTTCACTCTCACTTTTCTCTCTCTTCACCCTTTTTCACTCTCACCCTCTCACGCTTCCCTGTAGCTGCACCCGTTACCATAGTAACCCGACACGCGGGGCGCACCGGGACATCGGCTTATTGACACACATCACTGTACAGGTTCACGCGCACTATAAGCATGTTGATAGACAGATTCAGATTCACACTCAGCTGACATGCAGGCTGCACACCAGGAAACAACGGGCTCCATTCAGACACCAGGTTCAGTGAAATGATGTAACACTCATAGCTGTCCAGTCATGAACACTCTCAGTTTCGTTTCCTGGAATATCCGTGGGGCTGGTACAAGGGAAAAGAGATTAAAAATTACCCATCGGCTTCAGGAGCTGCAGGCAGACATTGTCTTATTACAGGAAACTCATCTAACAAACTCATCAGTAGATCTTCTCCGATCAACAGTTTCCACAGGTGTACTCAGCCTGTTACAATTCCAGGCAAAGAGGAGCAGCAACTCTTATCAGTAGAAGGTTAAACTTCTCTACTGACAGTTCAATCATAGATCCAGAAGGCAGATTTGTTATATCACATTATCTATCCAGAATGTTAAACTCTGCATTGCTAACGTGTATGGACCTAATGTTGACGACCCCTCCTTCTTTCACTCCCTCTTCTCCTCACTGGATGATCACTCAGGTCACACATTGATTATAGGAGGGGATTTCAACATGGTTTCTGACCCACAGCTGGACAGACTGAGCACCACAGGAAGCCAGCGACTCTGGCAATCCTCAGAAACTGTGAAACAGTACATGAAGGATTCTGGTCTTTGCGATGCCTGGCGCTCTCACCACCCCACTGCAAGAGAATACACATTCTTCTCTTCAGTTCACCATTCCTACTCTAGATTAGATTATTTCTTAACTAGCAGCACACTGATGAATGACATCTCAGAAATCAAAATTCATCCCATCGTCATAAGTGATCATGCACCAGTTTCATTTACTCTCAGAAATAAGAAGAATAAACCACCAGCTAGAAACTGGAGATTTAATACATCATTACTTAAAGATCCAGAGTTTATTAGCTATCTAACAAGAGAATGGTCTATATATTTAGAAAATAACGACTTGCCAGATACTTCAGCATGTGTTCTTTGGGAGGCAGGGAAAGCAGGTGATGAGGGGAAAAATAATTTCCTTCTCCTCACACAAGAAAAAGAAAGAAGCTTCAAGAACTTTAGAATTGGAATGAAGAATTAAATGGCTGGAGGAGGCTTATCATGTCTCCCCACAAGAGAACATACTGAAGGATATAAGGAAAGCTCAACTTGAACTGAATGAAATTCTAGATAAAAAACTCAATTCCTGATCCAACGACTCCGTTTAGAGAACTTTGAGCATAGTAATAAATCTGGAAGATTCCTGGAGAATCAGTTAAAAACAAACAAGGAGAAAAACAGGATTTCAGCTGTTAAAGACTCAGAAGGAAACATCAGCCATGACCCAGACAAGATCAATAATATCTTTAGAGATTTCTATCAAGGATTATACCGATCACAAATAGACACAACAGATGAGGAAATTAATACTTTTTTTAATGATATTAACCTTCCAAAACTGAAAGATGAAAATAGAATAGTGTTGGATTCTCCTCTTTCAGTGGATGAACTCCATAAATCTCTGCAGGATATGCCCAACAATAAAGCTCCAGGTCCAGATGGCTATCCAGCAGAATTCTATAAAGAATTCTGGACCATGTTGGCTCCACTTTTCATAAATGGTAATGGAAATAAAAAATAAACGAACAGTACCCTCAAATATGAACTTAGCCAAAATAACTTTAATACTTAAACCAGGGAAAGACCCCACACTTCCGTCCAGTTATCGTCCTATTTCATTAATAAATGTAGATCTCAAAATCATCAGCAAAGCCCTATCCAGAAGAATAGAAAAGATAACCCCGCTCATAATACATCCTGACCAAACAGGGTTCATTAAAGGTAGACATTCATCCACTAACATGCGCAGATTAGTTAATGTAAAGATTACTCTACAATACACAATCTGGAATCCATAATTATCTCTTTAGATGCTGAAAAAGCTTTTGATCGAGTAAATTGGAAATTTCTATTTGGAATATTAACCAAATTTGGGTTTGGAACGTCTTTCATAGACTGGATTAAAATCTTCTATAACAACCCAGCTGCATGTGTGAAGACTAACGAGCAGACTTCTCCAAGCTTCTGTCCTGCAGCGAGGAACCAGACAGGGCTGTCCACTCTCTCCTCACTGTTGGCCATCTTTATCGAGCCTCTGGCAGCTGCTATAAGACAAAATAAAGACATCAGAGGGATCCTGGCTAACAATAAGATAGAACATAAAATAAGTCTTTATGCAGATGATGTATTGCTTTTCCTGCAGAACTCTCCATCTTCTATCTCCCAGACAATCACACTTATTGACAAATTTTCACTAATATCTGACTATTCTATCAACTGGTCTGAGACTACAGCCATGCCTATAAACTGTGATTTACAGTTCAGTTCAGTTCAGTTCAGTTTATTCATTTGTCCCTTGCAGGGTGATTCAGTGTGCAGTAAGTTCACGTTCATACAGAACATAAATATACAAGACAACATAAAAGCATAACAAACCTCGGTGCATAATCAGCTCCAGTACAAATAAAAGCAGATCAGCAAGGTGGACCCATAAAACCAAGCTGTGTGAAACATTCCAGACGGCAAACCAGAAATGACAAACCACTGTCAGCAGATGTGCAGTAGTTGCATAGTAAAGCATGGAGACTGGTGGACATGCTGTTACTTCCTCTTCTTCTCGGCATTTAAAGCGCGGATGGAGAGAGGCACAAAGGAACATTTATATCTGTTTTTAGCAGCTGGAGGGACGGTGAAGCGGAGGCCAGAGGGAAGGAGCTGATCCTCCTGATGCAGAGGGGGGGTTTCCTCTCTGCAAATGTTCTTGGCTTTCTTAGCAGCTGAATATTATACATTTCCTCCAGGCTGCTGAACTTCACCCCGGCTGCTTTGGAAGCAACGCGCACAATTTTCCCTGAAGGAGTTTTTGTCCTTGAACAGTAAGATTACCGTACCAACACAGGATACAGAAGGAAATAACGGACTCGATATAAGCACAGTAAAACATTTTCATCAGGCCTCTGTCTACCTGGAATTTAGCGAGCTTCCTCAGACAGGAGGCGCTGCTGACCCTTTTTACAGAGCGTGTCACAGTTCTCATCAAATTTGAGCGAGTTTTCTATTATAGAGCCCAAATATTTGTAGCTGCTCACCAGTTCAACTCCCTGACTGTGAACGACACTGCGATGAGGAACCTGAGTCGCTCGTCTGAAGTCAATACAGACTTCCTTCGTTTTAGTAACGTTGATCTGTAAAAAGAAATCATCGCACCAGGATACAAAATGGTCAAGTCCCTGGCCGTGGCTGACCTCCTCATCAGGGAGCAGGCTGACTATAACAGAGTCGTCCAGCATACTTTATGATGAATCTGTTTGTGTGACGACTACAACAGTCATTAGTGTACAGAATGTAAAGCGGTGCAGACAGAACCCAGCCTGGAGGTGAACCGGCTGAGGATGATAAAAGGCTGGACAGTGTTCCGTTCACTCTGACTTGTTGTGATCTGTTAGTGAGGAAGTCAAGAATCCAACCCACAAGACTCCATCCAGACCAAACAAGTCCACGAGTTTCTCTACCAGGATGTGAGGCTGGATGCTGTTGAAAGCTGATGAAAAATCAAAAAAAGCAATCTGACATGATTCTAGCTGCCCTGGAGGTGTTTGTATACCAGGTTGAGTAAAGTAGCTGTGGCATCTTGAACACCTCTATTGTTTCTGTACGCAAATTGGAGGGGGTCTAGTAGATGCTCGGTTTTTGCTAGTATCTCCATTTTAACTAATTTCTCAATTACAAAGTATACCCAATGCTACAATCCAGTCTGGAAACATTAGATATTTAGGCATAAACATTTCTCCAAGGATATCAGAACTTTTAAAACTAAATTACGTTCCGTTACTGAAATCAACAGAGGATGACCTCTTACGGTGGAGACGCTGACCTATATCTCTTATGGGGAAATGATGACTTTACCTAAGGTTAACTATTTATTTTCAATGATACCAACCAAACCATCGTCTAGCTGGTTCAAATCACTGGACTCATACATATCTAAATTTCTCTGGAAAAATAAACCATCACGTATCAGTTTAAAGACGCTACAACAGACTAAAGACAGAGGTGGACTAGACTTGCCTAACTTCAGTAATTACTTCATAGCCAGCAAGCTGCAATATATCTCCAAATGGCTTAAACCTAACAATCTAGATGAGCCATGGCTGGATGTAGAGCAGCATTATGTGAGGATCTAGTCATCTCTGACCTGCCATTCATCAGTCCCACCATCAAATCCCATCGCTGTTTTAAAAGTGTCAACATCAGCTCCTCTTTAATGGCTTGGTGGGACTTTCTAAAGCTAACCAAATCTTCTCTGATCCCGTGTAAACTCACACCCATCTGGAACAACCCGGACATCCTGCAAAACAAAAACATGATCAACTTCACTCAGTGGAGAAATAAAGGAATCAGCCAGCTTGAACACATCATTGAAAACAGCAACTTTCTATCATTCAATACTCTCATCTCACAATATGGAATCAGCAGCACAGCATTTTTAGAATATCATCAACTTAAATCTATCACAGGTAAAAAGTATACCTTTAATCAACTGCAGGGACAGCTACCTCTCAGGGTCGAAGAATTCTTAAACCTCAGTTCCCCAAAGTTGCTATCAAAGATATATAAAATATTATCAAAGGTAGAAGATGAAATCTTCCTTCCGACCTTAAAATGGGAGGCTGACTTATCTAACAACTTGGACCAAAATGCGTGGTCACAAATATGTTTAAATACTTTCAAAATGACAAAGAATTCAAATATACAACTACACTGAAAAAAACAAGGAGTGTTATTTACTTAGAAAAACCTCGGTAAGGTTTTCCACACAGAAATTCTGAGTAAATTCTACAAGGCTGATAATCAAGTAAATTTCACTTGCATATGTAAGTTACTTCTACAAGAATAAGTCAAGTAACCTTTATTGGTGATTATAAATATTGTCATTGAATTTTACTTGCTTATTTTTGGTAAATTCTACTTTGGCTCAGAATGCATAAAACTAAAAATTTCACCATATAACAAAAGACTCTTCAGAGTATTTTTAAATTGTTTTTCAAACTTTAATTTACAGGCTTTATTCAAGTAACCTTTACAAAAACATTGTAATTGTGTTTACTACAAAGGTCCTATGGAATATTAATTCCCTGTACTGGTTCTAGCTTTAAAAAACAACAAGCGCAGCTCTGTTTAAACAACAACATGTCATAAGAACATTTACATGACTTGGCTCAGTATCTGAGTGTCGCTCGGCTCAGGCCTCCACAACACTTCCACAGTTGTCAAGTACCTCAGCTCCTTCAACAACCAGCATGGGACGGTCCTTCCTGCTCCTCAGCTTCATGAAGACAGACATTTTCAGGACTTGCTCAGCCTGGTCCTCTTTCACTGCATCTCTGCAGACATCCTGTAAAACATGTGAATCCGTGCTCAGTTGAACTGTACCGTTTCATTTGTAATCCAAGTTATTGAGTCTGGAACAGATTATTTTCTGGGTTATTTCAAAGCAGATATGAGATTTGGCCAATTTAGTTGTCAGTTTAATAGAATTTTTAATTTGAGACACCCAAACTTAGTTTAGTAATTCATTCATTCATTTTGATTTGTTATCTACACATTTAAACAGGTTCTGGAATGAAACAAAATTAAACCTGTTTTAATAGTATCTAAAAGGTGAAATTAATACGTGAAAACAATACAATCTACACCTTCATGAACTTCTATTCTTTCTCCATTTCTGTTTTCAATAAGGGTATTTTATGGCAATCAGAATTTGTGTAAAATGCAAAGTTCACATCCGAGGCCCTCCCTGCAGCTTTATGACTGACTGCTGTTTTTCTTGCTTCATTTGATGAACGTGGCATCAAAGTTGTATCCAAACATCAAAAACCTGAACCTTGATGTGGAAAGTCTGGAAACAAAATAATGAACAATAAAAGCAAAACAAACAGGCCAGTCTCTGCAGATGAATGGATTATTTCTCTTTAAAATATACTTTAATAGATACTATTAATATATAAAGGCCACCTTCAGCACTAATTTTTTTAAACTTTTTGGTGGAGAGAAAACACATGCTATGGCATCACACTGGAAAGACATGTTCTTATTGAACTTATACCATTTTTATGGCTGTATTTCGAATTGTTATTTCATTGGCTTGTATCGTGTCAATTTCAGCACATTTGGCAACTTAAAATCAATTTATATTTGGAGATTCTAAGTCAAAGCTGTTGCATTTTGTTCCAAATTACTACACAATGCTGGTGTTTGAGGGTCTGAAGTTCAGTCTTTAAAGAAGTTTTGTTTGAGAATTGTTTGTAAGACAATTTAAGACCACTTTAAGAGCACTGGTATAAAACATTATGCAACATGTGTGCCAGGACAGTAGTATACACTTAAACGTTATGTACCACGTAGTCCTTGATCAGTTCCTCTGTGGACTCCCCCAGGAGCTCCATCAGGCAGCGGATCATGGTCTCCTGTTTGGCTTCAGTGAGCTGCTGTAACAGACAGAAGATCATTTTGTGGGACTACCATGTCAGCTCATTATGTACATGTTGCTTTATGGCAGAGAGCAGCATCAAACTGCTTCATCTAAAGAAAAAAAACCATCAAAACGTACAAACTAAATATATGAAGCCGAAATCACACTAACTGTATGCATTTCTCTTCTCTTTTTTTTTTTTTTTTTTTTTTCCCTTGTCCTGTTCGGCAGCTGGGGCGTGCAATATTGTATGATTGTAGCCTTTACTATCCGAACAGATTTTAATATTAGCAGCAGGATGAGACTGAGTCTCCTCCTGCTGCTGCCTTTATTTAAAGCTGGCATCCGGCATGGCTACCGGACAGGACCGGGACGGAAACGCTCAGATAGCAGGGACAGAAAGAGAGAAAGATAAAGAGAGGGAGAACGGAAGAGGGGGGGGGGGGGGGGGCACAACCTATGTACAAAGTCACAATACAAAACAGTGTTGTCGACGCACCACACGCAACCTAGAACAATCCCAAACCCCCAATCTAGACAACACCAAAACAGAGCCGACAACCAACACAGACAATTACAGAACCATACATACATTTTTTTTTTTTTCCCCCCCTTTTTTTCCAGTTCAGTTCAGTTCAGTTTATTCATTTGTCCCTTGGAGGGCGATTCAGTGTGCAGTAAGTTCACGTTCATACATAACATAAATATGCAAGACAACATAAAAGCATAAAAAACCTCGGTGCATCATCAGCTCCAGTACAAATAAAAAGCAGATCAGCAAGGTGGACCCATAAAACCAAGCTGTGCGAAACATTCCAGACGGCAAACAAGAAATGACAAACCACTGTCAGCAAATGTGCAGTAGTCGCATAGTAAAGCATGGAGACTGGTGGACATGCTGTTACTTCCTCTTCTTCTCGGCATTTAAAGCGCGGATGGAGAGAGGCACAAAGGAAAATTTATATCTGTTTTTAGTAGCTAGAGGGACAGTGAAGCGGAGGCCAGAGGGAAGGAGCTTATACTCCTGATGCAGAGGGGGGGTTTCGTCTCTGCAAATGTTCTTGGCTTTCTTAAGCAGCTGAATATTATAAATTTCCTCCAGGCTGCTGAACTTCACCCCGGCTACTTTGGAAGCAACGCGCACAATTCTCCCTAAGGAGTTTTTGTCCTTAACAGTAAGATTACCGTACCGACAAAGGATACAAAAGGAAATAACGGACTCGATATAAGCACAGTAAAACATTTTCATCAGGCCTCTGTCTACCTGGAATTTAGCGAGCTTCCTCAGACAAAATAGGCGCTGCTGACCCTTTTTACAGAGCATGTCACAGTTCTCATCAAATTTGAGCGAGTTATCTATTATAGTGCCCAAATATTTGTAGCTGCTCACCAGTTCAACTCCCTGACTGTGAACGACACTGCGATGAGGAACCTGAGTCGCTCGTCTGAAGTCAATACAGACTTCCTTGGTTTTAGTAACGTTGATCTGTAAAAGAAATCATCGCACCAGGATACAAAATCGTCAAGTACCTGGCCGTGGCTGACCTCCTCATCAGGGAGCAGGCTGACTATAACAGAGTCATCTGCATACTTTATAGTGAATCTGTTTGTGTGACGACTACAACAGTCATTAGTATACAAAATGTAAAGAAGTGCAGACAGGACACAGCCTTGAGGTGAACCGGTTGAGGATGATAAAAGGCTGGACAGTGTTCCGTTCACTCTGACTTGTTGTGATCTGTTAGTGAGGAAGTCAAGAATCCAACCCACAAGACTCCATCCAGACCAAACAAGTCCATGAGTTTCTCTACTAGGATGTGAGGCTGGATCCTGTTGAAAGCTGATGAAAAATCAAAAAAAAGCAATCTGACATGATTTTTGCTGCCCTCGAGGTGTTTGTATACCAGGTTGAGTAAAGTAGCTGTGGCATCTTGAACACCTCTATTGTTTCTGTACGCGAATTGGAGGGGGTCTAGTAGATGCTCGGTTTTTGCTAGTATCTCCATTTTAACTAATTTCTCAAACTGTTTCATTACTGTGGAGGTCAGTGCCACCGGCCGAAAATCATTCATTGTGCTGGGATTTTTTGTTTTAGCAACAGGTACTACAATAGACTTTTTCCATAGAGATGGCACAGTCTGAAGAGAGAGAGAGATGTTAAAGATATAGTTAAAGATAGGGCCAAGCTGTTCAGCGCAAGTTTTTAGTAGGCGACCGCTTATATGATCAGGGCCTGGGCTTTTCTTTGGTTTACATTTTCTGAAGCACTTAATTACATCTTCCCCTTCAAAGAAGGGGTTTAAAGGAGGAGCAGATGAGAGGCGGTTTTTCAGCTCAGTGTGTTTTCTATGGAAATCAGAATCATCGAATCTTACATAAAAGTCATTAAGGCTCTGAGCTAGTTCTAAATCTGTGTTGTAGCCATTGAGTTGAATGTTTTTCCGGCTACATTCTTTCACCCCAGTGATCGTTTTCAGACTGTCCCAAACAGAACCCAAGTCATTTGTTTTAAGCCGATTCTCAATTTTCTCCTTATAGCGCTTTTTACAGGCTCTGATCTCATATTTGATTTCTTTCTGCAAGTTATGCAGAGATGATCTATTCCCTTCCCTGAAGGCTGCTTTCTTTTGTTGTAACAGATCTTTGAGTGTTTTAGAAACCCACGGCTTGTTGTTAGGATATATTTTTACCGTTTTAACAGGGATAACACAATTTTCGCAGTATGTAACCCAGCAGCTCACGACATCAGTAAGTTCATCTATGTTGGCAGAGGACTCAATGAATGTATTCCAGTCAGTAGCATCAAGACACCCTTGCAGAGTTAGGCAGGCATCATCGTCCCAGGTCTTCACTCTGAGGCTCTGCACTTTGCCTCGCTTCAGCACAGTCCGGTAGACAGGGATGAGTTGGATGCAGTTGTGGTCGGAGGAACCGAGAGGAGGCAGAGGGATGGATTTATATGCACCTTTGATGTTTCCATAACAGAGATCAATGGTCTTATTCTGTCTGGTGGGGCATGTGATGTACTGATAGAAGTCTCTCAGCGTAGTTCTCAGGGTGCAGTGGTTCATGTCACCCAGGATGATGTGAGGAGCATCCGGGGAGACAGACTGAAGCCTCTGAGTGACTTGATGGATAAGCTCACAAGCATTTTTTTCATTAGCCTTAGGGTGGATGTACACAATAGTCACAAATATCTGTGGAAATTCCCGAGGCAGATATGGAGGGCGTAATGACACAGAGAGCAGTTCCAAGTCAGCAGTACAGAGTCTCTCCCGAACAGTGACAGATCTACACCAACGCTGGTTAATATACAAACACACACCCCCGCCAGATGACTTGCCTGTTGCAGCGGCGTCTCTGTCCAGCCGTATGGGTGCACCAAATCCATCTACCTCCAGGTCCGCATCCAAGTCTCTGTCGGCCAGCCAGGTCTCGGTGAATGCCATGATGCAACAGTTCATAAAATCCTTCTGGAAACGAACATTTCCCTGGAGTTCATCCACTTTGTTTCTCAGAGACTGGACGTTCCCCAATATGAGAGAGGGCAGTGGGATCCGGTCGAGACGCTGTTTCCTCAGGCGCTGTCTCAGACCTCCACGTTTACCCCGCTTCCTCTTCTTAAGTGTTCCAGGCCCGCTTGCTTTATTAGCGTTTCTGAGGAGACAATCCGGGATCTTGTATATCTGGTCAGCCGGCTGAGCTAACGTGGCTACGTTTAGCTCCAGCAGCACGTCCCTGGTATATTGAGTCCTCACGGTTCTCACCTGACACGCCGCTATGCCGGTGTTGCAGGTGAGCAGAGAGAGTAGAAGAAGCCACAGTGAGAAGATATAGAGAGGATCCATTGCTGATAAGTAAAACAAGGGAGCTAAAACGTCCGAGGTAGTTAAAAGGGCGATAAAATCACAGTAAAAGACGATAAGAGCTTTAAAAACGCTAAAGAAAAACGATAAAAAACACGCTAAAAAACACGGAAGACAGACAAAGACGCCGAGCTGTCACTCGCTGCCGGTCGCTGCGTGCGCATGCGCCCTCGAGTGTTTCCCCAATATTCCAAACCATATTAGTGAACAGACCAGGCCACAAAAATAAAAGGAGGTGTAGGGGAGGAGGGAAATGCAAGGACACCACAAACCGTATTTTTTTTTTTTTTTTTTTGAATATAGCTAGTCGTAACTAGTAGTAACTAGTAGTAACTAGTAGTAACTAGTAGTAACTAGTAGTAACTAGTAGTAAACTAGGGGCGTGCATCAAGAGAGGTCTGCTACAGATCACCATTAGTCTAACCACCACAAGAAGACAAGGTAACCCAGTATGTGAAGAGTGATTAAAGATCAGCGTGATCATGTGAATATGATGGTGACAGTGATGGTGATAGTGATCATGCATATATGACCTCTGACCTCTGAGAAGGCCAGAAGCAGGCCAGAGAGGCCCTCAGAGCCCAGACAGCCGGCGGACATCACAGAGCCCGGATCCAAGCCGCCCCCCCAGGCAGACGCCCCCGCTCCGGTCCAGAAACGGGGCAGAGGAAAGCCCCGGCCGGGGACCCCGGCAGTCCCGGGGCCCGGGCCCCGTGGAGCCACGACCGGCAGGAGCCGGTCCACCCCGGGCGCCGGACGCCTGGGGCGGGCAGGGCCGAGAGCCAAAGGCCCAAGAGCCCAGGAGCCAACCCCCCACCCAGGCGGAGGGCCATGACCCCCCCGGGAGAACCAGCCCACACGGGCGGCTACCCACCCCGGGCCAGTACCCCCCCCAGCGCTCCGGCCACGCACCATCCTACCCCAAACACACTCACATTCCCGCGTCATCCAACTGTCACATCCTGTGGGAGACCCCCCCGGAAGGCAAGGGAACACCGAACCCCACATCCAGAACCCCCCGCCACCCACAACTGCCGCCCCCACCCCCCCCACCCCTCCGCCGCAGACAGGTATGCACCCCCCTGAGCCAGCAGCCCCCCAAACCACAGCCGCTCCAAACCCCCGGCCTGTGGGGAAAACAACAGCCCCCCCCCGCCCCACCCCCCCACCAGAAGGAACCTGGAAACGGGGGCGCAGAAGACCCCATTGCCCTCCCTCCCCCCCCTCCGTCTCTTGAGTGTTGATGGAGTATATGTTGTTTGCGATTAAAATTTGAGGGGCAGTAACCACACCGTGCCGCGAGTGAGGCCAAACGAGCAGTCTCATCCACCTGAACAGCCCCCCCCCCCCCGACACAGCGCGCCAAGACCCCCCGATGTGTGTGTTTGTATGTATTTGGTCGTGTTAGATGACTAAGTGCAATTAAGACTGAGAGGCGAGCCACTGAAGGGTGCAGTGATTGGGGCCACTTAGATGGCCCCCTCCACCCCCCCTCCACCCTCCACCCTCCACCACACCCTACCTGATCAGCCCGCCTCCCAAAGCCCTACGTGTGTGTGCATGAGAGCGGGGGGAGAGGGGGGTCCGGGGATGCCGCAGCACCCCCATCACCCAGGAGCCCCCCGATGAAGGACAGGGCCAGGAGCGCCACCCCCCCCCCCCCCAGGACCAGGGCGGACAGCGACCATGGCCAGAGAACCACCGACCCAAGAAGCACACACCCATCATGCATCAGGAGGAGTGAAGGTGAGGACAGACAGGGGGCAGCAGAAGGACCCAGACCCAGGGCCCACCGACCCCAGGCCCACCGGGGCCCCCCCCCCACAGGACACTACACTCTCTCATACATAGCTCCAGTCGCCCACACATATACACACACGTACAGAGATACATACATACTTACAGATACACACCCTCACACACATATATACCCCGCTCACAGATACATACCCACACACACATACATACATAGTCGTACACAAACATATCCAGATACACACCCACACACTCACATACACCTACATAAATACCCACACATACAAAAACATATATACATACTCACACATATACACCCACACACATATACACATCCACGTACACGCACCTTCCCCAACCCCCTAACCCCCACAGCCCACCCTGTCCCCCACCACCCACCCACCTCCCCCGCCACCCCCCACCCATCCACCCCACCGCCCTGTCCCCCACCACCACAACCACCCACCCCGATGCCCTGGATTCCGGGGCGGCATCCAGACACCAGGGCATGCAGCGACCCAGGCCGCGGCAGCACGCCCGAGCCGACCGGCCCCCCCAGCCAGGTCGACCCCCTCACCCTCACGGAAGGAGAGAGCCCCAGGCACCAGGGCCCAGGGCCCCCAGCCACACCCGCCCCAGGACACCCCGGCCGCCCGGACATGAACCGGCACCCGCCGACCCCGGCCCCCCGGGGCCCCCGCCCCACCGCCGCCAGACAGCCCCAACAACCGGCGGCCCCCCCACCCCCAATCCAAACCAAACACGAAGACAGCCCCAGCGAAGCAGCCCAGATCCCGACCCCAAGACAGCGCCAACCACCTGCAGCCATCAGGCCCCCCCACCAACCACCGACCCTCAAGAGGAGAGGCCCCCCCACCAACCACCGACCCTCAAAGAGGAGAGGCCCCCCCCCACCAACCCCCCCCCCCAGAGAGGAGAGGCCCTCATCTTCCCCTTACATGAAGTGATGGAGCTGATCACAGGGGACCAGAGGGAACCAGATTCAGCTGATTGATCCTCTGAACAGACAGACATCGTCTCCAAGCTGATATGATCTAATAAAAGATTCTTAAACTGCCCGTTACTCAGATTATTTCTGGATTTCCAATTTACAAGGATAGTTTTCTTTGCGATGCACAAGATGGTGAGAACCATGTAGACTGAGTTTACTGACATGTTCATTTCACCCAGATCACCTAAAAGGCTCAGTGTGGGAGCTGCAGGGATGCTGCAGTGAACCATGTTGACAGGTCTTCACACACCTGAAGCCAGAACCTCTGCACTGGTGAGCAGGACCACAAGGCATGGAGGGAGCTGTCATCATGTTATCATTGCAGTGTGAACAGATATCAGATTGTGATAGACCCATCTGGAACATCCTTCGTCCTGTGTAATGAATTCTATGCAGAATTTTGAATTGTATTAGTTGTATATTTGAATTCTTTGTCATTTTGAAAGTATTTAAACATATTTGTGACCACGCATTTTGGTCAAAGTTGTTAGATAAGTCAGCCTCCCATTTTAAGGTCGGAAGGAAGATTTCATCTTCTACCTTTGATAATATTTTATATATCTTTGATAGCAACTTTGGGGAACTGAGGTTTAAGAATTCTTCGACCCTGAGAGGTTGCTGTCCCTGCAATTGATTAAAGGTATACTTTTTACCTATGATAGATTTAAGTTGATGATATTCTAAAAATGCTGTGCTGCTGATTCCATATTGTGAGATGAGAGTATTGAATGATAGAAAGTTGCCATTTTCAATGATATGTTCAAGCTGGCTGATTCCTTTATTTCTCCACTGAGTGAAGTTTATCATCTTGTTGTTTTGCAGGATGTCCGGGTTGTTCCAGATGGGTGTGAGTTTACACGGGATCAGAGAAGATTTGGTTAGCTTTAGAAAGTCCCACCAAGCCATTAAAGAAGAGCTGATGTTGACACTTTTAAAACAGCGATGGGATTTGATGGTGGGACTGATGAATGGCAGGTCAGAGATGACTAGATCCTCACATAATGCTGCTCTACATCCAGCCATGGCTCATCTAAATTGTTCGGTTTAAGCCATTTGGAGATATATTGCAGCTTGCTGGCTATGAAGTAATTACTGAAGTTAGGCAAGTCTAGTCCACCTCTGTCTTTAGTCTGTTGTAGCGTCTTTAAACTGATACGTGATGCTTTATTTTTCCAGAGAAATTTAGATATGTATGAGTCCAGTGATTTGAACCAGCTAGACGATGGTTTGGTTGGTATCATTGAAAATAAATAGTTAACCTTAGGTAAAGTCATCATTTTAATGGTGGCAACCCTCCCCATAAGAGATATAGGTAAGCGTCTCCACCGTAAGAGGTCATCCTCTGTTGATTTCAGTACGGAACGTAATTTAGTTTTAAAAGTTCTGATATCCTTGGAGAAATGTTTATGCCTAAATATCTAATGTTTCCAGACTGGATTGTAGCATTGGGTATACTTTGTAATCACAGTTTATAGGCATGGCTGTAGTCTCAGCCAGTGATAGAATAGTCAGATATAGTGAAAATTTGTCAATAAGTGTGATTGTCTGGGAGATAGAAGATGGAGAGTTCTGCAGGAAAAGCAATACATCATCTGCATAAAGACGTATTTTATGTTCTATCTTATTGTTGGCCAGGATCCCTCTGATGTCTTTATTTTGTCTTATAGCAGCTGCCAGAGGCTCGATAAAGATGTCAAACAGTGAGGAGAGAGTGGACAGCCCTGTCTGGTTCCTCGCTGCAGACAGAAGCTTGGAGAAGTCTGCTCGTTAGTCTTCACACATGCAGCTGGGTTGTTATAGAAGATTTTAATCCAGTCTATGAAAGACGTTCCCAAACCCAAATTTGGTTAATATTCCATAATAGAATTTCCAATTTACTCGATCAAAAGCTTTTTCAGCATCTAAAGAGATAATTATGGATTCCAGATTGTGTATTGTAGCGTAATCTATTATATTAATTAATCTGCGCATGTTAGTGGATGAATGTCTACCTTTAATGAACCCTGTTTGGTCAGGATGTATTATGACAGGGTTATCTTTTCTATTCTTCTGGATAGGGCTTTGCTGATTATTTGAGATCTACATTTATTAATGAAATAGGACGATAACTGGACGGAAGTGTGGGGTCTTTCCCTGGTTTAAGTATTAAAGTTATTTTGGCTAAGTTCATATTTGAGGGTACTGTTCGTTATTTTTTATTTCCATTACCATTTTATGAAAAGTGGAGCCAACATGGTCCAGAATTCTTTATAGAATTCTGCTGGATAGCCATCTGGACCTGGAGCTTTATTGTTGGGCATATCCTGCAGAGATTTATGGAGTTCATCCACTGAAAGAGGAGAATCCAACACTATTCTATTTTCATCTTTTCAGTTTTGGAAGGTTAATATCATTAAAAAAAGTATAATTTCCTCATCTGTTGTGTCTATTTGTGATCGGTATAATCCTTGATAGAAATCTCTAAAGATATTATTGATCTTGTCCGGGTCATGGCTGATGTTTCCTTCTGAGTCTTAACAGCTGAATCCTGTTTTTCTCTTGTTTGTTTTTAACTGATTCGCCAGAATCTTCCAGATTTATTACTATGCTCAAAGTTCTCTAAACGGAGTCGTTGGATCAGGAATTGAGTTTTTTTATCTAGAATTTCATTCAGTTCAAGTTGAGCTTTCCTTATATCCTTCAGTATGTTCTCTTGTGGGGAGACATGATAAGCCTCCTCCAGCCATTTCATTCTTCATTCCAATTCTAAAGTTCTTGAAGCTTCTTCCTTTTTCTTGTGTGAGGAGAAGGAAATTATTTTTCCCCTCATCACCGCTTTCCCTGCCTCCCAAAGAACACATGCTGAAGTATCTGGCAAGTCGTTATTTTCTAAATATATAGACCATTCTCTTGTTAGATAGCTAATAAACTCTGGATCTTTAAGTAATGATGTATTAAATCTCCAGGTTCTAGTTGGTGGTTTATTCTTCTTATTTCTGAGAGTAATGAAACTGGTGCATGATCACTTATGACGATGGGAGAATTTTGATTTCTGAGATGTCATTCATCAGTGTGCTGCTCGTTAAGAAATAATCTAATCTAGAGTAGGAATGGTGAACTGAAGAGAAGAATGTGTCTTCTCTTGCAGTGGGGTGGTGAGAGCGCCAGGCATCGCAAAGACCAGAATCCTTCATGTACTGTTTTCACAGTTTCTGAGGATTGCCAGAGTCGCTGACTTCTGTGGTACTCAGTCTGTCCAGCTGTGGGTCAGAAACCATGTTGAAATCCCCTCCTATAATCAATGTGTGACCTGAGTGATCATCCGTGAGGAGAAGAGGGAGTGAAAGAAGGAGGGGTCGTCAACATTAGGTCCATAACGTTAGCAATGCAGAGTTTAACATTCTGGATAGATAATGTGATAATAACAAATCTGCCTTCTGGATCTATGATTGAACTGTCAGTAGAGAAGTTTAACCTTCTACTGATAAGAGCTGCTGCTCCTCTTTGCCTGGAATTGTAACAGGCGGAGGTACACCTGTGGAAACTGTTGATCGGAGAAGATCTACTGATGAGTTTGTTAGATGAGTTTCCTGTAATAAGACAATGTCTGCCTGCAGCTCCTGAAGCCGATGGGTAATTTTTAATCTCTTTTCCCTTGTACCAGCCCCACGGATATTCCAGGAAACGAAACTGAGAGTGTTCATGACTAGACAGCTATGAGTGTTACATCATTTCACTGAACCTGGTGTCTGAATGGAGCCCGTTGTTTCCTGGTGTGCAGCCTGCTGTCAGCTGAGTGTGAATCTGAATCTGTCTATCAACATGCTTATAGTGCGCGTGAACCTGTACAGTGATGTGTGTCAACAAGCTGATGTCCCGGTGCGCCCCCGCGTGTCGGGTTACTATGGTAACGGTTGCAGCTACAATGAAGCGTGAGAGGGTGAGAGTGAAAAAGGGTGAAAAGAGAGAAAAGTGAGAGTGAAAAAAGAAACAAATGCTTAAAAAAACACATCCACGGTGAGCAGTGCAGTGGAGACGGGCAGAGACTGACTATTAATTAATTTATGGCTGTTTTATGTATCAATCTTACGGAGTGATTATGGGATAGTGAGAATGCAGCACCTGAGATCAGTAGAGCCACGGAGTGAGGATGTTTGGGTCACGGAACAGCTGGCCGTTGATGAATAATTTATCCACGGCGATGACGGCGCTTTTTTTCCTGATCGGGAACAGAACTCTGCGCCGATCCAGGATCTCCTTCGGGACTTGATGGTTCCCGCCGTAGTGGGTTCCCTTCAGCTGCCGGCCCTGGCTCTTCACCTGCTCCTTCTGTTTGAAGTTAACGAATTTGGCCCGATGGGTCTGGGTCGGGACTCGCCGGGTCTTCTCCCTCCCAGGCGGTGGATCCTGTGGAAGGAGATGTTTTTCACCGCTTCCTCCGGGAGCTTCAGCTGCGTTCTGAGGAAAACTTTTCACCCGTCGCCTCGGGGTCCTCCTCCGTCTGCTTCCGGGATTCCAGAGAACACTAAGTTGTCCATCATGCTCCTGGCCTGGAGATCGATCACCGTTTCTTTAATCTGCTTGTTTCCTCTGACAGTCGGGTCAGCCCTCCGTGAGGGTCTTCACCGACTCTCTGAGGCTGACGTTCTCCGCCCGAAGCGCCTCGACCTGCTGCTGGCTGAATTCCAGCGACTCGCGCACAGCCTGGAACTCCTTGTGGAGGATTTCCAACAGGTTCAGGCGAGCATCCAGGCTGGAAAGTTTCTTATCTATGGAGATAAGAACGTCCGTCGAGTCGTTCGCAGGTGGAGAATAGCTCCAGACGATTCCTCCCGCTGTCTCTTGGCTTTAGACGAGGAAGTAGAGGGGGTGGATGTTTGATTCGGCTTCCCCATGACGATCCGGTCGAAGCAGCGATCTATGACTCTGTCAGGCTGGTCGAATCCTCTTCACTGTGCTCCAGGGTGAACCTAAAACACACTAATTTCTCTACTTCTACGACTTTTTAGGCCCGAGTAGTGAAATTCAGTAAACAAATGAATCTGTCAGCGCGCTTAGTTTGAATCTGCCGTCTCACAGGAAGTGCGTCACTTACCACACACACGTCACCGTATGCATTTACTCTACCTGGTTTGAGTGAATCCAGCAGTTTGTCTTATTTTAGTCCCAGCAACTCCGCCTTCTTTGGCTTAATATCTCCTGAAGTTTCGGGGTGCCGTCGTCCAGTTGCTAAGGAAAGGTTCTCTCCAGGTCAACTGCTGTAGTTCTAATGAACTCGTCCTTAATCTGAAAAGAGGAAGTTATGATATAATGTATTTGTAAAAGCGATTCTTAATGTCTCCCCACGTCTTTTAAAATTTCTATTATGAAATAGCTCGTAAAATAAAGACCAACATGTTGCTGTCTTACCTGTATAGCAAAATGTGTTGCTTCAAGTAGAAGCCGTTGACTGCACTGGTCTCTGGTTCCACAAAACTGACTGCCGTGAGCTGCTGGACAAATCAAAGAAGAAAATAAAAATCACACACGGAAACTGTATCTGTAACACTGCCGCATCACACTGAATCAAGATTTTCTTCTCAATATTACAAAAAAAAGAATGCAAAAACACAAGACAGCTGTAATCATGATAACCTTTTATCCGACTCCATGATGTTCTAACACATCCTACCACATATCCCAGTCCTAACGCAAAACCCTTAATCAACTCAAATCACAGTTTTATCGTGCTTTTAACTCTTGCTCTCATTCACTGTTCTATTCTCGTACCCAATCATTCCTATGAACTGTATTTATTACACTGAACTTATCTCAACTCAATGCTTTTCACTGTAAACCTGTTTTAACCTTGAATGAAAAAAAAACACAAATCATTTTAACACTTCCTCTGATTCATAAAGAAATACCAGTACTTCTTCAACCCAAATACATGTGAGCAATATGGACTTTCATCACAGTTTAAACACTGAATCAGCACTAACATTGGACCACATATACACTTTTAAAACAGCTTTCTTACTGCAATGACTCAGTTTTAAACACACTTCTCATGGCATGACACATTCCCTGTGTTTAACATAAGTTCTGGCCATAAAGTCATGCTCAAACAAAAGTCACATGACATCTTACAATCACTCAATCGTTGTCACCTGAACTTAAAACAGACATGAAATGGTTCTGCGGTAATCACCAGACTGTCGCGGACACAGACCCGTCCGCCATCTTCCACGCAACACGTGGCGAGCTGCCTTCACCAGCTCAAATGTTTTGAATGCAGCGTCCAACTCGACACTCATTACCCTCTAAGGTACTTATAATCTCCCTCAACTGTTGTATATTGCTTGTATATAGTTTACAAATCAGCTTACCTGCAAAACAGGGACATATGCATTGATATGAGCGCACTGGTCCATCCTCTGCTCCGCTGCTGCGTCACCCTGACTTCTTCTGCGCCGTCAGCTACTAGGTGTGTTCGACGTGAGAGAGCCAGAGGCAGACCTTCAAGGCTTCTGAGCCGCCCCGCCCAGATGTGGCCCGGGTCACTGATACGTAGGACCTACGTAGGGCGTCGAAACTCGCGAGACCCAAACGAGATCGGTCCCAGAGGAGCCGCCTGAGCTAAGGTGGCGAAAAAGTAACGGAGCAACACAAAGACAGAATCCAGAGATCAGAGGCCTGTTCTACTGTGTCCAACAAACGTATGATCATTAATCACTCTGCTAAAAGCACAAATAGTAATAAACAAATGATAAAGTAACCAGCCCTCACCTTTACACTCAAAATAAGCAAACTGGTAGGCTGTTACATTAACTCAATGTAACATGTTTCATCTAAGCCTATAATTTAGTGTTTTCCATCTTGAACATGACAACATCATGTTGGCTTTACATGAAGTAAGCAACTAAACATTCATTAAATTAATTCACATTGCAGTTACGTGAAGAAATTGCGTTTGTACAACTAGGCAGTGAAAGCAACGTCATATCGCGATGATCCGCGAGACTTTGCTGTTTGCGACAGTTCGCAGTGACACCTGAGGAAGAGGAACTGACCGCACACATGGAAAAGGTATGTTATAAAACTTCATTATTAGCCATCTAAATGCAAACGAATACTATGCATAAATGTTGCTGGTTAGTGCGCGTTGCAGCGGAACTGTGTGCAGGTTGTTTGGTCGCAGGTTGGTGTATTTTATGCCGTGTTCACACCGGACGTGACTTCAGGGCGCCGGTGACCCATTTCAATGCAAAGTCAATGGCGATGAGCGACGACGAGCGATCTCTGCACTCGCGTCCTGTAGCCCAGAACGAGCCACCTGAGGTCGCCCGTAGCCAGAGTTAAAATATTTTAACTTTTGAGCGACCTGAGACACTCGGTGCTAATGCTAAACGCTAATCACAAACGCATGCGGACGGTGGAGGACATGTCGATATTGGCGTACAGTAAATAAAATATTCATAAAGAACCGTTGGTTATTATGATGGCAGATATAGATGCGCAGCTGCTACTTTCTTTTCCTGCAGTTATCTTTTTAATTCTGAAGATAGATTACATGGATAGTTGCCTGGCTGTATGAATAGTGTTCTGTCTGTTCATTTTCTGTTCATTTGTTTAACAATACTGCAGTCCGTTTTTTTTTTCTTTTTTTTTGATAATGTTGCTTGTGGTAATAATAATTATGATAATAATAATGAATGGAAGAATCTTTAACATCTTGTAGCATCTTTGTTTTCACACTGGATTATGTATTTTAGTATTGAACTCTGATATGAATGTCAGTTTATTATCTCTTGTCATATGTTCAAGAAAGCACAATTAACTTGATTTTTATTGTGCCACTGTCATAGTGAGAACTAATTTCACACCTGCAAATAATGCCCACATTTTCTAAGCAGAGCTTAGCATTTAAGCAAAGCTGATGTGTTTATGAAAATGTGTTTTCATGTTCAAAATGAAAAGCACCTTTTCATTACTTGTGTTTGCATCTGTCAATTGTCAACTGTTGTCTTCTCATGGACAAGAATTGATTGATCTCCCCCATTTTCTCACAGCAGTTTGTCACCAAAGTGTCCTGTGTCTTCAAGTGAGCTGTCTCACTACATCTGTCTTCCATTCGTTTGCATCAGTGACGACATCTTTTCTGGAAAAAGGTATGAAGTGTGTTTGAGGGATGGTGGTAGTGGTGGTTAAATTCCTTAGTAACATTTTCAGTGCAGGATTGCAGTGTGGCTGCAGCGATGCCTCACCTAGAGATTAGATCTTGCATATTTTCTTGATGTGTGCCAGTTTCAGCCAAATGTATTTTCTTGACAGATGTACCTTAAAGGATAAGTTTGGATTCAACTGTTTTCACGTTGTTTATAGAAAGATGCAGAACAATATATTCACTCAGAAGGGTTTTCTGATCTGAAAAGTGGTCCGGGAGAAATTTAGATCCATAGTCGAGCTGCAGACCTCCATATACTGTTAGCCAATGGGGCATGCGTGGCGCCGGCTCCCAAAACGACTTTAATCGTCCAAAAACTCATTAGTTTCACCAATATTTCCTCATGGTCCGCTCAGCCTCTCCTCCACCACATTCTGGTGTCGCAAAATACCTGCTGTTGCGGTTTTACGGATCTCTGAAGTGAATACAGTGATCTGGAAGCAAACTGAAGTACATTCACCAAGAGACACAGAAGGTGGCGCTGTGCACGAAGTTGTTGGTCGCCACCCGCTCCACAGAAGAAGATCTCTGAACTGCAAACATCTGTCCCGATGTCCTGTCCTGCTGAGGCCCGTCCTCTCTACCTATCAAATAAGCCTCCTTTCGATTTGTAATGACACTTACAGTGTGTATGGGAAAATGCTGTCAGTCATTTGTTTTGATTATGTGAATTAAGCTGATTGGGGTGGGGGATCAAATGTATATCAGAGAAAAATCATTGACCTTTTCTGAATTGTTTCGGGAGGCTGATGATGAAGGCTCTGGAACAGCTATGGCAGAGACGGTCTTTGGAATATTTGTCATTCGACAGGAAGGAGCCGGGCCTGCTGATGACCCAGAGGATGTTGGAATCATTCTGGAAGGGGTGGAGGTACTCAACAACTTGAGAAATGTTCCTTTTGCTGTGCGATGTTGCTCGCTCTTGTGTATGCTCTAAACCTGAGCTACCCTCCGGAGTTGAAATAGACCTTCGAAGCACTTCAGAAAATCATAATGGAAGTAGACGGAAGCAGACTATCCAGAGACGAACAAGCTCTCAAAACATTCTTTGCCGTTAGTGAAGTGATGGAGAATCCTTCACACAGGAATTGGAGCTCAGACAATTAGTTATCTGTGAAGGACAAATGTTTAAATGGAAGGAGACTCAGGAGGTAGTCCCATCTCCCAACAGTTAATGGTCAGAAGCAAGGCAAGATATGATCTTGTTATAGTCTCATTTTGAATACTGCTCTTTTTTGGTTGTGTTGTTTTGTTTGTTTTTTTCCTTTGGAATGGATTAAGTATGAAGTGCTGTCCATTTGATTTTGCACTAACCAAAAGCAGTGTTTTGTTTGATGAGTCAGAAAAAAAGCAACAAAAAAATATTTAGGTTGACTGTATCTGTTTTTTTATATATGGCTCTATTATTAGGTACTGTGATTATTTCTCTGAGCATATTTCTTTAAAAAAGCAGGGAAGCACTGTGATCTTTTATTTTTATTTGAAAAGAGAATGCATTTTCATTTTGTTGAAGCTACTGCTTTTGTTAAACTGTTATGCCTACTTGGAGGAAAAATGTAACAGCAGCATTTTCCTGTTTATTTTCTGTTAATGCCCACCATTTAGTGGTTGTTTATTTCAGCTAGCCCAAAAAAGCAACATTTTTGTGTTGTTGCACACTGCTTGTGTTGTTGCATACTGCTGCATTGTTCCATTTCATTTTACTGAGAGTATGTGACTGTTTTGAAAAATAAAAATCCAAAAATTGTATGGAATTGTGTATCTTCTTTTAGGTTTCTTTCCACTTGACACCAAACTGTTTAAACTAAAATTGTATTTGTTGAATGAATGTAATTAAATTATGGAAAGTATTTCCATTTAATTAAATGGCTTTGGCCAATCAATAGGAAAGTGTGTTTGGCTGACATATTTAACCTGGGTTGGATCAACTTAATATACTGGTGTAATTTGGCTACTGTCAAATTAGTTGGTCTAATAGTATTAAAGTTAGTTGGTCCCAACCATAGTAAACAAGTTACAAGAACCCTAATGAATCTATTGAATCAACGCGACTAAATTAATTTGGACCCAAACCTAGTAAATTAGTTCACACAACCCGAAAAGGTTAAGTTGAAACAACTAAAATACATCATGTTGGACTGACTAAATTGTTTAATGCTGAAGAAAAGACATTTAATCATGTGGAAATACTTTCCATGATTTTTTTAAGTTCATTCAAAGAGTGCTTTTTTTGAGTGTTGTAGAGCTGGAGTCTCCACTTTTTTTTTTCTTTTTTTTTTTGGGAATTTTGAACAGCACAACACTTCATATTGATTTGACCAAGCCAGTGGAGTTTGCTGTTGTTTTTTTAAGCATATAATAGACTGAAAACTTTATTTATTCATTTTTTGGACTGAGGGGCGAGGCAGTCTGCCCCCCTTCACATGACAGAAGCCAAAACGTAACTTAAAATTATTTTGTTTTTTAAAATTGTATTTATTTCAGTGAACTGAATATGAATGAACACAATGTGACACACAAAAGAAATGATGAATTCTTTTGTTTTTAATAAGAAAAACAAAATTACCCCTCTGACAGCCAGGGGGGGCAAGGAGGCACAGGCGGGGGGGCATTGCCACCCCGGACACCCCCCACGGTGGAGTCATGAGAAACACCAACATGGAGAACACAGGGCTGTCCGGGTTGGAGGCAGACTGATAACTCCGCCCCGCGGCGCCGTCTGCTTCGTCTAGCTCCGTCTGCCTCTGGCTCTGCCATCGTGAACGCACCTACTGATACGCAAAGAACGGAGCGCCCCCTGCTGGCCAAACCTATTCCGCGCTTGCGTGACGTGTTTCAATGAGGTTGCCAGGTTTTGCTGAGTAATAGTTACTTGCTTTTAACAAGTTGATCACATAATTAATGAATTGAATACTATTTACTTGATAATGTTATTTACCTTTACCTGTTCAAATGAAGTTAAAGAAATACAATTAAACATCAAGTAGCTCATCTGAAAAATACAGTATTTTTCTAAGTAAAAACAGCGGAATAGAAAACTGGGGTAGAATTTAATTACGAAAAGATGGCCATATTTACAAGGCCAAAAAAACATTTTTTTCAGTGTAATACAATTCAAAATTCTGCATAGAATTCATTCCACAGGACGAAGGATGTTCCAGATGGGTCTATCACGATCTGACATCTGTTCACACTGCAGTGAGAACGTGACGACAGCTCCCTCCATGCCTTGTGGTCCTGCTCACCAGTGCAGAGGTTCTGGCTTCAGGGCCCAGGTCTTATAGTTCAGTAAGATGCCACCACAACGTACTGGCTACCCCAAGACGTATTTATCCAGAACTCTGCTGGTGGCCAGTAAAAAAGCCATTACAAAAAAATGTCTATGTCAGGACCCACCAACTACAGAAGCCTGGTTTAATGTGGTGCCTGATATTTATGGAATGGAAAAAGTAACATTTGCATTGAGACTCAAAACAGGCATGTTGGAGGAATGTTGGATTGGTTGGATCGAGTTTATCAGCCCATATCGATCAGACTTTAACTGATATAAACTGAAATACGACACTCCCTGGTTCTCAGCTACACAGGACTTTTTTTTCTTTTTTCTTTTTCTTTTACTGGTCTCTGGTTGGTTGGATTATGTCTTTTTCAGGTGTGCACGTAGGTTTTCTTTATTCCAATTTTTAAACACCTGTTTTGTATACCTGTTCATTTATACATTTAGAAAAAAGTTTGTATTGTACATTTGTAAGGAATTGTGTTTCTGTTGACATATTTTTGGAATAAAAAGAGAATTTCCAAAAAAAAAAAGGAACTTTGTGGATGACTTTGGCTCCTTTTTGGCTGAAATCACACCAAGAAATGACTCTATTCTTGTCCTCTGAGATTTTAACATCCACCTGGTGCGCTGCCCACAGGAAACTATGGCACCAGCTTTTTCAACCTTCTTGACTTGTTTGTCTTCGTCCAGTCGGTGTCCGTCCCGACTCGCACACATGGTCGCACGCTTGATGTGGTTTTGTCACATGGTTTATTTGTAGTCAACTTGAGAGTGGATGATCCTGTTACCTCTGATCATAAACCGGTGCTGTTTGACACTGTCCTGCCTTGTGACACTGGGAAATCCTGCGCTCGTGTTTTAACCCTTCCACTGCTGCTCAGTTTTCTGCCTGTTCTAGTCATCCATGCGGTATGTCAGCACCCCCGAGTCACACCACAGATGAGCTCAGTTATTGGTTTCATGACATCTGCCGGACTGTTCTGGACTCAGTGGCACCTATTCAGACCAGGCAGCCAAAAATCAAGTCCGAGCCCTGGTTGAGTGGCGAGACTCGTGCTGTGAGGCGTGAATGCCGCAGGGCTGAGCGAAAGTGGAAAAAAGACTGCTTGCAGGTGTCTTTTCAGAACTTGTGTCATTGTTGGAAACTTTATCAATCCACAGTAAAAGAAGCAAAAAGAAAGTATTTTGCTGGTACTCTCTTGGCTAACTGTCTCAAGCCCCGGGGATTATACAGGTCAGTTGAAGCTGTTCTCAGTGCCCCCCAGCCTTCATGTTTTGAGGCTTCTTTTGAAATGTCTGAACGTTTTTTGCACTTTTTTATTGATAAAGTCACTCGTGCTCGGGCAGACATTGTACCGCCTGCCTCGGATCCGTCGGCCCCGCCCACCTGCTGCCATGTGTTTCGGCAGTTTGAACCTATTTCTTTGTCACAACTTGAGGAGGTGGTTTCCCACGTGAAGCCTGCAGGTTCCCCACATGATGCTGTCCCTCCACACCTTTTAGAGGAGGCGTTTCCTTCGGTGGGATCTGCAGTTTTGTCCATAATGAATGACAGCTTAACGTCTGGGGTGGTGCCACAGTTTTAAGCATGCAGGTGTTCAGCCTCTGCTTAAAAAACCCGGGCTGGACACAAGTGTTCTCTCCAATTTTAGACCGATATCAAAGTTGCCTTTTTTATCAAAGATTTTAGAGAGAGTTGTTTACACTCAAATTTTTTACTTATCTTAAAGAGCACAACCTCCTTGAGGTGTTCCAGTCTGGTGTTAACAAACTGCACAGTACAGAATCTGCTCTCTTGAGGGTTTCTCATGATGTTCTCTTAGCTTGTGATTCTGGTGATTGTGTGGCCCTCGCCTGGTTGGATCTCACCGCAGCTTTCGATACAGCACAACATTTTCATTTCACGCTTGCAGAAATGGGTTGGAGTGACAGGTGTTGCACTGAACTGGTTCAGGTCTTAGCTTGAAGAAAGATCTTTTAGTGTTTGTTTTGGGGACTGTGAGTCGACAAAAGCTCCCCTCCAATATGGAGTTCCACAAGGATCCATTTTGGGCCCAATCCTCTTTTCCTTGTATCTTCTTCCCTTGGGCTCCATCCTACGGAGACATGGCGTGGCTTTTCACTGTTATGCAGATGACTGGCAAATGTATGTGCCTCTCCAGAAGAAGAGCGTCTCTCCTCAAGCTCACTACATATCTGCCTGAATGATGTCAGAGATCAGATGACTCTTAAAGGGCAACTCCGGTTTTTTGACACCTGGACCTTATTTCTAGGTGAGTCATGCTCATATACTCACTCAGACAAACATGGTGCAGCTCGGAGTCCTTCAGAAGTATTTAGATCCAAACGATGTAGCCGCACTAGCGGGGGGGCCACAGCAATGGAGCGTTAGCGCGGGACATCATCTCTGCACAGTCGCTCATTTCGGCTGTATTTCTTCATCCATCGCCAGTGTTTTCATAAAGTCAGCTCGTCTACCGTCTTCAGGTGGGTCAGCTGACGAGCTGACAGTTTTCGCTAACTTAGCCACAATTAGCTCGGATGGGAACGTTGCGGCGCTCCTCTCCCCAGCAGAGAGGCACTTTGAGTCGGCCTCGGCTGTCACGGCGCCCCGGCGTCTGACTTCCAGGGGCCGAGTTGGAAAACGGCCCTCAGCTGCTCCACGGAGGCTCCGGACACCGGCGAAGACGCACGGCTCACACACGGCGCTGGACGTCTCTCCTCGCCGGGAGGAAGCGTATCTCTGCTCCCCGGCGGATGCGCGCTCCACGCCGGCCGCGGGACGCACGACGGCCGGAGCGCTCTCCTCGCCGGGAGAATCCAGATCTCCGCCGCCCGGCGGATGTGCGCTCCGAGCCAGGCCGCGGGACACCGCCGGAGGCCCCCCCTTCCGACCGAAAGGCAACCCAGCGCCGATGGAGGAAAAATACAGCCGAAATGAGCGACTGTGCTGAGATTATGTCCCGCGCTAACGCTCCATTGCCGTGGCCCCCCCGCTAGTGCGGCTACATCGTTTGGATCTAAATAACTTCTGAAGGACTCCGGGCTGCACCATGTTTGTCTGAGTGAGTATATGAGCATGACACACCTAGAAATAAGGTCCAGGTGTCAAAAAACCGGAGTTGCCCTTTAATTTTTTTACATTTTAATGACTCCAAAACTGAAGTCATGGTGTTTGGACCCAACTCAGTTTCAAAATCTGTCGACTTGGGCTCTCTAAGTCCCTATCGGAGAGATGAGGTTGTGAATTTTGGTTTTAAAATGGATCCTTGTTTTAAACTAGAAAGTCAGATTCGCTCTGGTGAGGTCTGGTTTCTTTCACTTAGGGCAACTAGCCAGAGTCAAGCACTTCTTAACACGACAGCACTTTGAAACTGTAATCCATGCTTTTGTAACCACTCGCCTGGATTACTGCAATGCACTGTGTTTTGGGGTAAGTGAGGCTGCCGTTGCTAGACTGCAGCTCGTACAAAATGCAGCTGCACGCCTTTTAACAGGAACAGTACATTTGAACACATCACCCTAATTTTATCGTCTCTTCATTGGCTACCAGTGCGCTTTCGTATTCGTTTTAAAATTCTTTTATTTGCTTTTAAGTGCCTAATGGTTTTGCCCCGCCTTACCTCGGTGATCTCTTGAAGCCCGACGCTCCCTCCCGGTCTCTCGGGTCAGCTGACCAGCTTCGACTGTGCGTCCCGGACACTCGTCTGAAGAGGAGGCGGGGCTTTGCAGTGGCAGCACCAAACCTGTGGAACGAGCTGCACATTAAACAGGCCTCGTCCGTCAAGGTTTTTAAGTCTCGTCTTAACACACATTTATTCACTTTGGCTTTTTTAACACTGTCTGAGGAGTTGACATTTTATTGAAATGTATTATCACAATGTTTTTATTATAATGTTTGGTGTTTGATTTTATAATAATAATGCATTGGTCTTATATAGCGCTTTTCAGGACACTCAAAGACGCTTCACACTGCATTCTTCATTCCCTCCATACTGGGTGGTGCTAAGCTGCTGCTGCAGCCACAGCTGTCCTGGGGGGGGCCAGACATGACGCCATCGGCCCCTCCCACCACCAACATTCACTCTCACAACTTTCATATAGGCGAGGTGGGGTGAAGTGTCTTGCCCAAGGACACAATGACAGTTTTACGCCTGCGGGAGCGGGGATCGAACGCCACCTTCCGGTTAGTCAACTTAGTTGTTTTTAAAGTGCGTTATAAATAAAGCTGCCGTTGCCAGGAGTGTGGGCCAGAGAGAGGGGACATGATGGCAGGATGAAGGAGAGACGGCACGGAGGGGAGGGCTGAGAAGAGGTGGAGGACGTCTGACAGCTTCCTGGAGCAAACGGCCTGAAGACAAGCAGGTGGCGGTAATGCAACCACCGGGATGCAGGCTGCCTGTAAACACCACCGAAGAAGAAGGAAGAGGAGGAACAGGAGGAGGAAGAGGAGGAGGAGGAAGAGTCACTGGCTGTGCTCGAAACCACATACTGCCTCCTACATCCTTCCATACTCATACTACCATACTGCATCCTGCTTACTCAGTCCACCAGACAGTATGCAAAGCGTTTACACTACAGCACTACTACATAATAACCCACAATGCATTGCACTCCTCCCCGAGCAGAAATCGACCTGCTAAGCTGATTTCACTTTAGCTCTAAACTCTTCTAATGTACACTTCATCCAGATTTTGTGTAAATTAGGCGACAGAGTGGTGGTTCAGAGCGAGTGTGTCGTTTATTTGTCCGAATTCCAGCCATTTAGGATTTTGTTCGGACGAATTCGGCGACATGTGAGCCGGCCGGGGTGAGCGGCTCCAGCAGGAGGAGTCAGAGAAGCAGAGCACACAGGAACCCCGGACCCGCCCCGGTGGCCCCCCCCTCCCCCGCCCGGCACGGCGCTCGGCGCCGTGGCCGTGGCGGTCGGGTCCCCCGACCCGGCGGCCCGGCCCTCCGGGCCCGGTCGGGCTCTGGCGGCGGGCGACCATGGATCACGCCGTCAGCCGCCCACGCCGCTCCGACCGGCTCCCCGCCGACCCGCTCGGCAGCGGGGCCGAGACGCGCCGTCTCACCCAGCGGTCTGACGGAGCGGGCCCGCCCGGGAGTCGCACCGAGTCGGTTCCGGAGGTCCGGCGGCGGACCCCCGGGGCCACCCGGTGCGGCGCGGCACCCCCAGCGGCGGCCGCCGGCGAGCGCAGACTTTCTCACACCCTCCGGGGCCGGACCCAGATCGCGGGGCCAGCCCCCCCACCACACCCGCCGGCCGCCAGGCGGTGCAAGCTCTGTCTGGCGCAACCGCTGTCCGTCATGTTGCATCTTGGGTAATTTCAGTGTGAGTAGTGAACACACGATGTCTGCTCAACATTTCTGGCGAATGCAGTATCATCCGGGAACTTCTGGCATGCTCACAAATGGCACACTGCCAGTGTGAACACACTGATACTCAGTCAGTTAGTATGAGCAGGAGGTCAGTACGCGGTTTGGAACACAGCCCACAGTCTTTCTCCGGGGTCTGGCTCGTTTCCCCACCTTCTCTACAGACGTGGACAAAGCTGCAGACTGCTGCCGGCGGAGCGGCGGTTCTCCTCATGTCCTCACCTTGGACATGTCTCAGTGTCTCAGAGCGTTAGTGTCTCCGTCTGACGCCTGTTCTGTCCAGAACGTCGTTTGATTATATCACTGTTCTGAGAGAACAGTTCTGCAGAGGAGAGCCTCAGCAGGAGAACTCTGGCTCTGAGCTGAACTGTGAGACCAAACATCGCCCCCTGCTGGAGCTTCTCCACATCGGCTCTATTTTCGCCAGCGGAAGCTGCCGCGTGCTCCTGACGTGTCAAGCCATTTCCGGTCCAGCTTCTCTTATTGTGAAGAGGGTCTCTTTCGCCGCTCCTCACTCCGGTCCAGTTTCCTTCTTTGCCCGTGTTAATCTGGCGGCTCCGCTCGGATTAAACTCTGACAGACATCTTGGCTCTAACAGCTAGCAGCTAGCGGCTAACAGCTAGCGGCTAACAGCTAGCAGCGGGTGGAGGCCGCGGCCGTTCCCGGACATCAGGCTCCATGAGTCGGCCGAGGCAGGAGACAGTCTCGGCCGGTTAGCATGAAGCTCCGTGGACACACAGCGACCACACACACCGAGGACAGGCCGAGGACCAGGGGGACAGGAGCGGCGGGAGGCGGCAGGGCAGCCCGGGGACCGGGGGGAGGACAGCCCGGGGACACCCGCTGAGGAGGGAGGACAGCCCGGGGACCGGGGGGAGGACAGCCCGGGGACACCCGCTTGAGGAGGGAGGACAGCCCGGGGACACCCGCTGAGGAGGGAGGACAGCCCGGGGACCGGGGGGAGGACAGCCCGGGGACACCCGCTGAGGAGGGAGGACAGCCCGGGGACACCCGCTGAGGAGGACAACATGAAGACAGGAGGGACAGCAGAGCTGCTTCCAGTCTGCTGTCTCTGCTGCTGCTCGGAGGAGACAGCAGAGGTGAGGTGGAGGGGGACAGGGAGGACATGGGATGGAGTGGGACACTGAGAGGAGGACACGGGAGGGAGGGGGACACTGAGAGGAGGACACGGGAGGGAGGGGGGCACTGGGAGGAGGACACGGGAGGGAGGGGGACACTGAGAGGAGGACACGGGAGGGGGACACTGAGAGGAGGACATGGGAGGGAAGGGGACACTGAGAGGAGGACACGGGAGGGGGACACTGAGAGGAGGACATGGGAGGGAGGGGGACACTGAGAGGAGACAGCAGGAGTGTAACATGGTCATCATGGTGATGCCAGTCCTAGTTTTGGTCTTAGTTTTATTCTTGGTCCTAGTCCTGGTTCTGGCTTGGTCCTGGTTCTGGTCTTGGTCCTGGTCTAGGTTTTGGTCCTGGCCTGGGTCCTGGTCCTGGCCTTGAAGTCCATTCTCAGAAGTGTCTTGTGTCCTGGTTTTCACCTCGTCCTGTTGAGGACGGTCAGGACATGATCAGGACCCGTTAGCCCCGCCCACTGAGGGACCGGGACTCAGTCTGGACTAGTCCCAGTCCTACCTCAGCTCTGGTCTGGGGACAGAGGGCTAGAACCGGGGACTGACCCTGTCTGTCTCTGTCTCTGTCCTGATAATCTCCTGACCTCAGACGCTCCGTTACGCAACCGAGGACTGATGAGTCGGCAGAAACAGACCACTTCCTGTTAGTGCCTCCACAACCCAGTGTCCCCGCCCGGTCTGTCCGTCTGTCCAGCACTGTCTCAGTGTCTCTGTTCCGTCTGTCCAGCAGTGTCTCAGTGTCTCTGTTCCGTCTGTCCAGCAGTGTCTCAGTGTCTCCGTCTGTCCAGCAGTGTCTCAGTGTCTCTGTTCCGTCTGGCCAGCAGTGTCTCAGTGTCTCTGTTCCGTCTGTCCAGCAGTGTCTCAGTGTCTCTGTTCCGTCTGGTCCAGCAGAGTCTCAGTGTCTCTGTTCCGTCTGTCCAGCAGAGTCTCAGTGTCTCTGTTCCGTCTGTCCAGCAGAGTCCCAGTGTCTCTGTTCCGTCTGTCCAGCAGAGTCCCAGTGTCTCTGTTCCGTCTGTCCAGCAGAGTCTCAGTGTCTCTGTTCCGTCTGTCCAGCAGAGTCTCAGTGTCCTCTGTTCCGTCTGTCCAGCAGAGTCTCAGTGTCTCTGTTCCGTCTGTCCAGCAGAGTCTCAGTGTCTCTGTTCCGTCTGTCCAGCAGAGTCCCAGTGTCTCTGTTCCGTCTGTCCAGCAGAGTTCAGTGTCTCTGTTCCGTCTGTCCAGCAGTGTCTCAGTGTCTCCATCTGTCCAGCAGTGTCTCAGTGTCTCCATCTGTCCAGCAGTGTCTCAGTGTCTCTGTTCCGTCTGTCCAGCAGTGTCTCAGTGTCTCTGTTCCGTCTGTCCAGCAGAGTCTCAGTGTCTCTGTTCCGTCTGTCCAGCAGAGTCTCAGTGTCTCTGTTCCGTCTGTCCAGCAGTGTCTCAGTGTCTCCGTCTGTCAAGCAGAGTCTCAGTGTCTCTGTTCCGTCTGTCCAGCAGAGTCTCAGTGTCTCTGTTCCGTCTGTCCAGCAGAGTCTCAGTGTCTCTGTTCCATCTGTCCAGCAGAGTCTCAGTGTCTCTGTTCCGTCTGTCCAGCAGAGTCCCAGTGTCTCTGTTCCGTCTGTCCAGCAGAGTCTCAGTGTCTCTGTTCCGTCTGTCCAGCAGAGTCTCAGTGTCTCTGTTCCGTCTGTCCAGCAGAGTCCCAGTGTCTCTGTTCCGTCTGTCCAGCAGAGTCCCAGTGTCTCTGTTCCGTCTGTCCAGCAGAGTCTCAGTGTCTCTGTTCCGTCTGTCCAGCAGAGTCTCAGTGTCTCTGTTCCGTCTGTCCAGCAGAGTCTCAGTGTCTCTGTTCCGTCTGTCCAGCAGTGTCTCAGTGTCTCCATCTGTCCAGCAGTGTCTCAGTGTCTCCATCTGTCCAGCAGTGTCTCAGTGTCTCTGTTCCGTCTGTCCAGCAGAGTCTCAGTGTCTCTGTTCCGTCTGTCCAGCAGTGTCTCAGTGTCTCTGTTCCGTCTGTCCAGCAGAGTCTCAGTGTCTCTGTTCCGTCTGTCCAGCAGAGTCTCAGTGTCTCTGTTCCGTCTGTCCAGCAGTGTCTCAGTGTCTCCGTCTGTCCAGCAGTGTCTCAGTGTCTCTGTTCCGTCTGTCCAGCAGAGTCTCAGTGTCTCTGTTCAGTCTGTCCAGCAGTGTCTCAGTGTCTCTGTTCCGTCTGTCCAGCAGAGTCTCAGTGTCTCTGTTCCGTCTGTCCAGCAGAGTCTCAGTGTCTCTGTTCCGTCTGTCCAGCAGAGTCTCAGTGTCTCTGTTCCGTCTGTCCAGCAGAGTCTCAGTGTCTCTGTTCCGTCTGTCCAGCAGAGTCTCAGTGTCTCTGTTCGTCTGTCCAGCAGAGTCTCAGTGTCTCTGTTACGTCTGTCCAGCAGTGTCTCAGTGTCTCCGTCTGTCCAGCAGTGTCTCAGTGTCTCTGTTCCGTCTGTCCAGCAGAGTCTCAGTGTCTCTGTTCCGTCTGTCCAGCAGAGTCTCAGTGTCTCTGTTCCGTCTGTCCAGCAGAGTCTCAGTGTCTCTGTTCGTCTGTCCAGAAGAGTCCCAGTGTCTCTGTTCCGTCTGTCCAGCAGAGTCCCAGTGTCTCTGTTCCGTCTGTCCAGCAGAGTCTCAGTGTCTCTGTTCCGTTCTGTCCAGCAGTGTCTCAGTGTCTCCATCTGTCAGCAGTGTCTCAGTGTCTCCATCTGTCCAGCAGTGTCTCAGTGTCTCTGTTCGTTCTGTCAGCAGTGTCTCAGTGTCTCCATCTGTCCAGCAGTGTCTCCGTGTCTCCATCTGTCCAGCAGTGTCTCAGTGTCTCTGTTCCGTCTGTCCAGCAGAGTCTCAGTGTCTCTGTTCCGTCTGTCCAGCAGTTGTCTCAGTGTCTCTGTTCGTCTGTCCAGCAGAGTCTCAGTGTCTCTGTCCGTATGTCCAGCAGAGTCTCAGTGTCTCTGTTCCGTTCTGTCCAGCAGTGTCTCAGTGTCTCGTTCAGTCTGTCCAGCAGAGTCTCAGTGTCTCTGTTCCGTCTGTCCAGCAGAGTCTCAGTGTCTCTGTTCCGTCTGTCCAGCAGAGTCTCAGTGTCTCTGTTCCGTCTGTCCAGCAGAGTCTCAGTGTCTCTGTTCCGTCTGTCCAGCAGAGTCTCAGTGTCTCTGTTCCGTCTGTCCAGCAGAGTCTCAGTGTCTCTGTTCCGTCTGTCCAGCAGTGTCTTCAGTGTCTCCGTCTGTCCAGCAGTGTCTCAGTGTCTCTGTTCCGTCTGTCCAGCAGAGTCTCAGTGTCTCTGTTCCGTCTGTCCAGCAGAGTCTCAGTGTCTCTGTTCCGTCTGTCCAGCAGAGTCCCAGTGTCTCTGTTCCGTCTGTCCAGCAGAGTCCCAGTGTCTCTGTTCCGTCTGTCCAGCAGAGTCTCAGTGTCTCTGTTCCGTCTGTCCAGCAGTGTCTCAGTGTCTCCATCTGTCCAGCAGTGTCTCAGTGTCTCCTCTGTCCAGCAGTGTCTCAGGGTCTCTGTTCCGTCTGTCCAGCAGTGTCTCAGTGTCTCCATCTGTCCAGCAGTTGTCTCAGTGTCTCCATCTGTCCAGCAGTGTCTCAGTGTCTCTGTTCCGTCTGTCCAGCAGTGTCTCAGTGTCTCTGTTCCGTCTGTCCAGCAGAGTCTCAGTGTCTCTGTTCCGTCTGTCCAGCAGAGTCCCAGTGTCTCTGTTCAGTCTGTCAAGCAGAGTCTCAGTGTCTCTGTTCCGTCTGTCCAGCAGTGTCTCAGTGTCTCCATCTGTCCAGCAGTGTCTCAGTGTCTCCATCTGTCCAGCAGTGTCTCAGTGTCCTCCATCTGTCCAGCAGAGTCTCAGTGTCATCTGTTCCGTCTGTCCAGCAGAGTCTCAGTGTCTCTGTTCCGTCTGTCCAGCAGAGTCTCAGTGTCTCTGTTCCGTCTGTCAGCAGAGTCTCAGTGGTCTCTGTTCCGTCTGTCCAGCAGAGTCTCAGTGTCTCTGTTCCGTCTGTCCAGCAGTGTCTCAGTGTCTCCGTCTGTCCAGCAGTGTTCAGTGTCCTCTGTTCCGTCTGTCCAGCAGAGTCTCAGTGTCTCTGTTCCGTCTGTCCAGCAGTGTCTCAGTGTCTCCGTCTGTCCAGCAGTGTCTCAGTGTCTCTGTTCCGTCTGTCCAGCAGAGTCCCAGACCGACTCGCTCTCTTCCTATCAGCTGATCGTCCCTCGTCCAATCGCAGGCCGGCTGAAGAGGGATTTGGACGGACAGCCGCCGGCTCAGGTGTGGACAGCTGATGCTAATGCTAATGCTAACAGCTTTTCTGTTGTACGCATCTGAGACTGTCCAGAGGTCAGAGTTCAACCATCCCAACGCAAAGTCTATGTGTGTGTGCGTGCTTGTGTGTGTGCGTGCGCGCGTGTGCTTGTGTGTGCGTGTGTCTGTGCACTTGTGTGTGTGTGTGTGCATGCGTGTGTGCGTTTGTGTGTGTGTGTGTGTGCATGCGTGTGTGCGTTTGCGTGTGTGTGTGCATGCGTGTGTGCGTTTGCGTTGCAGGTGTCGTATGTCATCAGTGTGGAGGGAATCGAACACGTTGTCCACCTGCAGAGAAACCGGTGAGTCAACTACTAATCAGATTACTGCAGCAACATGAGAAGTAATCAAATTACTGTGGAATGTGAGAAGTAATCAGATTACTGTTATGTGAGTAGTAATAATTACTGCAACGTGAGAGAAGTAGTCAGATTACTGAAACAATGTGAGTATTGAGGTACGTCAACGTGAGAAGTAATCAGATTACTGTCCCCAGGCTGCTGCTGCCTCCAGACTTCTCCGTCTTCACCTACAGTCCCGACGGCTCTGTCCTCCGCTCCAGTGCTGGACAGGTAACGCCCGGTCCTCCGTCCCCCAGCTGGACCGCATCTGGAACTGACAGAGTGTGTGTGTGTGTGTGTGTGTGTGTGTGTGTGTGTGTGTGTGTGTGTGTGTGTGTGTGTGTGTGTGTGTGTGTGTGTGTGTGTGTGTCTCAGGAGCATTGTCAGTATGAAGGCTTCGTCCAGGACGTAGACGGCTCCTCAGCAGCTCTGAGCATCTGCAATGGACTCAGGTTTGACACGTGGCATGTTGAGACGTCTCCTGTCTCTACTGTCTCTATTGGACTCTACTGTCTCTACTGGACTCTGCTGTCTCTATTGGACTCTACTGTCTCTACTGGACTCTACTGTCTCTACTGGACTCTGCTGTCTCTACTCTGGACTCTACTGTCTCTACTGGACTCTACTGTCTCTACTGGACTCTACTGTCTCTACTGGACTCTGCTGTCTCTACTCTGGACTCTACTGTCTCTGTTGGACTCTACTGTCTCTACTGGACTCTACTGTCTCTACTGGACTCTGCTGTCTCTACTCTGGACTCTGCTGTCTCTACTCTGGACTCTACTGTCTCTGTTGGACTCTACTGTCTCTACTGGACTCTACTGTCTCTGTTAGACTCTACTGTCTCTGTTAGACTCTACTGTCACTACTGGACTCTACTGTCTCAACTGTCTCTGCTGTCTCTACTGTCTCTACTGGGTTTCTTTATAGAAGATGGACAGCGTGACTGGCAGGTTTTCAGTTTACCAGAGAAGCGTTTGATTTCCTGGTCAGAAATTATCTGAATTTATTGAGCTGAAATGCTGCAAAGTGTAGGGTATAGTAGGGTATAGTAGGGTGTATTAGGATATAGTAGGGTGTATTAGGGTATAGTAGGGTGTATTAGGGTATAGTAGGGTGTAGTAGGGTATAGTAGGGTGTAGTAGGGTATAGTAGGGTATAGTAGGGTGTATTAGGATATAGTAGGGTGTATTAGGGTATAGTAGGGTGTATTAGGGTATAGTAGGGTATAGTAGGGTGTAGTAGGGTATAGTAGGGTGTAGTAGGGTATAGTAGGGTATAGTAGGGTGTATTAGGGAATAGTAGGGTGTAGTAGGGTATAATAGGGTGTAGTAGGGTATAGTAGGGTGTAGTAGGGTATAGTAGGGTGTAGTACGGTATAGTAGGGTGTAGTAGGGTATAATAGGGTGTAGTAGGGTATAGTAGGGTATAGTAGGGTGTAGTAGGGTATAGTAGGGTGTAGTAGGGTATAATAGGGTGTAGTAGGGTGTAGTAGGGTGTAGTAGGGTGTAGTAGGGTATAGTAGGGTGTAGTAGGGTATAGTAGGGTGTAGTAGGGTATAGTAGGGTGTAGTAGGGTATAGTAGGGTGTAGTAGGGTATAATAGGGTGTAGTAGGGTATAGTAGGGTGTAGTAGGGTATAATAGGGTGTAGTAGGGTGTAGTAGGGTATAGTAGGGTGTAGTACGGTATAGTAGGGTGTAGTAGGGTATAATAGGGTGTATTAGGGTATAGTAGGGTGTAGTAGGGTATAGTAGGGTGTAGTAGGGTATAATAGGGTGTAGTAGGGTGTAGTAGGGTGTAGTAGGGTATAATAGGGTGTAGTAGGGTATAGTAGGGTGTAGTAGGGTATAGTAGGGTGTAGTACGGTATAGTAGGGTGTAGTAGGGTATAATAGGGTGTAGTAGGGTGTATTAGGGTATAGTAGGGTCTAGTAGGGTGTAGTAGGGTATAATAGGGGGTAGTAGGGTCTAGTAGGGTGTAGTAGGGTGTAGTAGGGTATAATAGGGTGTAGTAGGGTATAGTAGGGTGTAGTAGGGTGTAGTAGGGTATAGTAGCGTGTAGTAGGGTATATTAGGGTGTAGTAGGGTATAGTAGGGTATAGTAGGGTGTAGTAGGGTATAGTCCACCCCCGCAGCTCCCGGGGGGGGGGATCTTTTCAAAGGCCCCCACCCTCGCCTGTCAAATTTCGTGCGGACTAAACTTCAAGAGCTGTTCGGGGAGTTTATTCAAAGATTTGCCCAAAGATCAGGCGCTGTGCAGCCTGCTCAGCGGCGAAGCTGCTGTGAGGGCGCAGCTGTTTCCACGATGGATGGAATCTCTGTCGCTCTACGTGACCAAAGCCATTTAAAAACATCAACAATGTAGTCCTGGAAACATTTGTGAAGTCTTCACAGTAAAGTTGTGTAACACCCTGAGTGGACTGTTGCTGGACCTGCAGCGTGGTCGGTCAGCGGGTCCCGGACGGGTCCCGACAGCCAGCCGGGACCACCTGGACAGACTGCCCGGTGGCTCTGCAGGCTCCGAGCCGTCCTCCGCTCAGCTCTTCAGTCTCTCAGTTTCGCCTGTTTCCACGTGTCTCCCGCTGTGCTGTTGTGCTGCGCGCTCAGTCGTAGTAATGAAACACTGCTACAAGTTTAGTTCCGCCTGAAAAAAGAAGGTTTTGTTCCACACGGCCAGGCCGCCTCTTAAAAGATGAGACTCTGGGTTTTATTGTTGCTTTTTTAACAAGAAGAGGTGGAAAATGACTTTTTCATTTAAACTTTGCTTGGAGGGAAGATTTGTCACCGGACTTTTTGACCGGTATGTCGGACTTCAGCAGATTTTACCGGTCAAAGTCCGGTATTGACCGGATAACGGAAACCCAGCTCTGGACTCTACTGTCTCGACTGGACTCTACTGTCTGTACTGTCTGTACTGTCTCTACTGGACTGGACAGTGTCCCCAGTGGGACGCAGAGGGGCTTCAGTTATTTGTTCACACACACACGCCATGCAACGTGGCTGAAGTGTGTGTGTGTGTGTGTGTGTAGAGGAGTGCTGCACCTGCCGGACCACAGCTATGGGATCGAACCGTTAGACTCTGCCCCCGGACAGCACCTGCTGTACCGCCTGCAGGATGTGACCTCACAGCCCCGGGGCTGCGGCACGCTGCACCACCGCGCCGCCCAGCACACTGCAGAGGGAGCACAGGGCATCGAACACAGAGCCCACAGCAGGGTGAGGCCCCACACACTGTACACACACACACACACACACACACACACACACACACACACACTCACACACACAGTACACACACACACACACAACACAGAAACACACACACACACACACAGTACACACACACACAGATTACACACACACACACACACACACACACACACACACACTTACACACACACACACAACACAGAAACACACACACACACACAACACAGTACAAACACACACACTGACATCTGAAGCCTGTGTTTGCAGACGAAGCGAGCGATACTACACAAGACTCACTATGTGGAGCTGCTGCTGGTGGTCGACAATGACAGGGTGAGACACACACACACACACACACACACACACACACACACACACACACACAGTCAGACAGACACTGCTGCCAGCACTGAGTGCAATGAAGTATAGATTCAGCACTTTTAGAGGAGGAGATGCTCTATAGCCTGATGTCAGAGGAGGAAGATGATAGACGTGATGAAGAGTAGACCCGTGTCGGCCGCTACCAGCAGTGGGCGCTGTGGAGAAATGCGGCCGCCATCTTGGTCCGGTCGGCCGCAGTTTGACCGGCCAATGAAGTCTCATCAAATGAATCATGGTTCGCTCAATACGACGCGTTGGTTTATCTGTCAGCGTGTTTCACGGAGGCGTGATCGAGGCCACGATGCTTTCAAATAACTTATAATGAGTAAAATAAGATTTCAGAAGATGCTAGCAGAGCTGCAGATGCCATAGTATAATAATTAATCAGGATATATCCAGGTGTAGAGCTCGGTTCCTGCTATGTCTCAATCAATCAATCAGTCAATCAATCAATCAATCTCTTTATTTGAGCAACAATAATAGCAGCAATTGTCCATTTATAGTTGTAGTAGTACAGTGTTATTTGAACTGTGCTCAAAAAGGGAGCAGGGAGAAGTTCGAAGAACTTATTAAATCTCCCCTTCACATTAAGAATGGCACAAATTGAATCCCACATCCATTAGAAAAAAAGGAAAAACAGAGAAGAAAAGGAAAGAAAAAACAAACAAAATACTTACAAACCTTGCATATGAAGTCACACATCAGACAATTTATAATTACAATTAAGGTATATTCTTTCAGTATTCCTTAATTTACAATGTTTAATATTTACAATATTAAGGCAGCATCTCAATAAACAATATTATTATGGGGCTTTAGACAGTGGAATGCAGTTCATCAGCCGCCTGGGCTTTGATCACACATACTTCTGAAGTCATTCTGCTTTTAGTTTCTTTTTAAATACACGTAGACTTGTGGATTCTTGGATGGATTTATCGAGCTCATTCCAGATTTCAGGACCTTGACATGTAACTCTGAAGCTGGTGCTCCTCAGCTTCGCCTTTTCCCTCTCATCAGCTGTTTTCTCCTCGTATGAAGTTCTTGACTGAGAGGTCAGAGGAACGAGTCGACGTCGTCTCGGGTTGAGCTTCTACACTGCAGTGTGCATGAGCGCAGCGCTGTGGAGAGTGTTGATCTGAGAGTTTCAGAAGCTTAAACCTACAGAAGAGAGGATCAGAGGGAGCATGAAACTCTGCCATGGTAGAACACGTATGACCTTCGTTTGTATAACTTGTAGGTTCTGTAAGTAGGCAGGATACGTGTTGCACCATATGACGTTGCAATAGTTTAGATGTGGTTCAAACAGACCGATAAAGCGTTAGGAGAGCTTCTAAAGGAAGACAGTGTCTTAGCTTGTAGAGGAGACCAACATATTTATATAATTTATTGGTTAAATACTCAGTGTTTTTTTAATTTAAAAATTCATCAATAAATATTCCAAGAAATTTGATGTTCTCTACTCTTTCCACAGCCCTGTCGTTAACCTTAATCCGTACTGTTTCCACCTTTTTCCGGCTTCTGTTTGAACGAAACACGATGTATTTGGTTTTATTTGTGTTCAGAGATAATGTGTTACATTTGAACCATTCATTTATTTTCATCATTTCATCATTTACAAGACTCTCTAAGCTTCCTAGATTTGTGTGACAAAAATAGATTTGTGTCATCAGCAAAAATGAGATTGTGGAGGATAGTTTAGGAGTTCACCAGGTCATTTACGTATAGGATGAATAAAAGTGGTCCAAGTATGGAGCCTTGCGGAACGCCACATCTGATGATTTTACGCTGAGATTTGCCAGTTTTAATTTGCACATAATGCTCTCTCTCAGATAGGAAGCTTCTGAACCAATCAAGCGCTTTCCCTCGGACACCACAGTGTTGCAGTTTGCCAACTAAAATGTCCAAATCAGTGGTGTCAAGCGCTTTTGACAGGTCCAGGAATACACCAATTCCACACTGTCCTTTATCAGCAGCGTCATGAATCTGTTCGATGAGACCAAGGATTTCCACAAGTCGTCCTCTTCCTCCTGAAGCCGGACTGAGATGGAGTGATTACGCCTCGTTCATCCAAATAACTACGGAGTCTATTATGCACAATTCTCTCAAGTACCTTTGAAATGTGGGCAAAACTGATAAGGGTCGGTAGTTTTCTACTTTGTTTTTATCGCCTGATTTAAATATCGGTATGATTTTTGCAATTTTGGTCATTTTGGGTACTTCCCCGTGCAGTAACGAGAGGTTAATGCAATAGACCAGCCGATCCGCAATTTCAGGTGCTACGAATTTTGAAATTTGACTACAGGACATCATCCACACCCACAGCCTGTGAACTTTTCAAGTTCCTGATGATCAATAACTTCTGATCCGTCTGTGGGTGTGAGAAAAAATGAATTCAAATAGTTACCTTTAAGGTATTGTTGGTAAGGGGCTCCCTCTTGTGGCTTTATATTTTTCTGAGGCGTTACACCTGTGGAGTTGAAGTCGTTGTTAAAACAGTTGGAAAGATCATCTTCGACATTCTGATTGGCGTTTCGTTTGGCTTTGGCGTCAGGAAGGACTGTGGACTTGTGGCCCCGGCTGAGGACGTTATTTGGTACTTTCCAGCACTGCTCTTGGTCACCGCCAGAAGCCTCAATGAGCTCAGTGGAGTCACTCCGCTCACTTGCTCGTATCACTTTTGTCAACTTATTTTTGTATTTTATATATTTATCTTTATTTTCAACTGTTGGACTTTTAATGTAGTATTTGTATCGCTTGTTTTTCTTTTTGATTGACTTCAGTATACCTTTTGTAATCCAAACTTTCTGCTCATTTTTATTGCTTCTCACCGTCTTTTCCGGTATTGACGTGTTAATCCTGTCAGATACCTCATTGATAAATGCGTTACAGGCTTCCTGCGGTGAGTTGTGATTAAATACAGTCCCATGACCTGTGGCTAATGCTGCGTTCACGCCGGGCGCGTCGCGGGCGTCGTGAGCGGCGCTTCTCTATGCAAAGTCTATGGTGGACGAGCGGCGTGGAGCGGCGGGCGGCGCGTCAGGAGCGGCGACTTTTCAAGTGTTTCGAGCGTTTCCAGCGTCGACGCCCACGACGCTCGTCCCCGGCGTCAGGAGCGTCAGGAGCGTCGCTTTTTGAGAGTTGGGAAAACTGAACTTTCGACGCGCTGCCGCTGGGCGTCAACCAATCAGAGACGATCCCTCCGCTGCTACGTCACTACGAGTGATCCGAGCACCCGATGCGAGCCGGACGGTGTTGCTAACTTGACGACTTTCTCGCTAAATCTGGCGACTTTCCAAAGCCTCTTGGTGACTTTTTTTGTCAAAAGCGACTAGCGACAAATCTAGCGACCTTCTCTGGCGCTGTGGAGACGTGACAGGACGTCTCGCTGCTGTCGTCAATGAGCCCCTCCCCCGTCCCAAAGCTCTCACAGCGGTCAGTCTCAGCAGCGCCCCCTGCTGCAGGCAGAGCAGAGAGGAGCAGACCAGCCAACAGCCACTTTTCCGACGACGGCGCGGTCTAGCTTTATTTAACAAATAAAGCCGAGCCGCTCTCCTGATGCGATCCGCCAGAGCTGGAAACAGAAATCAGCCTCCGGCGCGCCGATAAACTGACGAGCGTCGTGAGCTTTGTGACCACCTGGTGTCAGCGTCGTGCTCGAAGCGTCACAAGCGTCAGCTTCGAGGCGTCGCGGGCGCGTCCAGTGTGAACGCCCCCATGAGACTTTCAGATAATTTATTTAAATATCTTTTGTTTAGCACTTTTACTTTGTTTGTATGATTGTTTTCTCGTACTTAATTGTAAGATCGATAAAGAGTACAATGGGAAAATGGTCTGACATGTCTGACAGTACGACACCAGCGTCCAGCCAGCCTTCTGCGTGTTCCTAATATTATCAATGATAGATTTACTTGATTCCGTTCTCTTCTATAGGAATTTATTGTAGGGAAATAAGATGATGAATAAAGACAATTGAGGAAATCATTTTCTTAACATTATTTTCAGCCAAGTTGACGTTTAAAGTCACCAAGAATAAATCAATTTTTATTGCTTTTATTAATATAATTTAGTTATTCTTCAAGTTTGGTTATAAAACTGTCAAACCTTGAGTCTGGGGGTCGATATATTACCCCTATAATAATATTTTTCGTGTTTTTATTGTCTATTTTTATAAATAAGGAGTGTATCTGTCCATGATTAATACATATATCATCACGAACGATCACAGAGTGTATATGAGCCTTGCTACACACACCCCCACCTGGCCTGTGTGTAGTGTGTAGCCATCCAGGTTGAGTGAGGCTAATGCTCCCCAGGCTAATGAGGCTAATGCTCCCCAGGCTAATGAGGCTAATGCTACCCAGGCTAACGAGGCTAATGCTACCCAGGCTAATGAGGCTAATGCTCCCCAGGCTAATGAGGCTAATGCTCCCCAGGCTAATGAGGCTAATGCTCCCAGGCTAATGAGGCTAATGCTCCCCAGGCTAATGAGGCTAATGCTCCCCAGGCTAATGAGGCTAATGCTACCCAGGCTAATGAGGCTAATGCTACCCAGGCTGATGAGGCTAATGCTACCCAGGCTAATGAGGCTAATGCTCCCCAGGCTAATGAGGCTAATGCTCCCCAGGCTAATGAGGCTAATGCTCCCCAGGCTAATGAGGCTAATGCTCCCCAGGCTATGAGGCTAATGCTCCCCAGGCTAATGAGGCTAATGCTCCCCAGGCTAATGAGGCTAATGCTCCCCAGGCTAATGAGGCTAATGCTCCCCAGGCTAATGAGGCTAATGCTCCCCAGGCTAATGAGGCTAATGCTCCCCAGGCTAATGAGGCTAATGCTCCCCAGGCTAATGAGGCTAATGCTCCCCAGGCTAATGAGGCTAATGCTCCCCAGGCTAATGAGGCTAATGCTACCCAGGCTAATGAGGCTAATGCTCCGCAGTCAGCTTGATGTGTTTCTCTGCTTCTCTGCTCAGTTTAACTACATGAGGAGAAACGAGACGGCGGTGACTGAAGACATGATCCACCTGGCCAGCTACATCGACAGTGTAACACACACACTGTACACAACCACACACACACGGTGTACCCCCCTCCCCCAGGATGACCCCCCGCTGCTCTCCCCCCTCCTCCAGATCTACGTTCACATGAACGTGCGTGTGGTTCTGGTGGGTCTGGAGATCTGGACTCAGCAGAACCGGATCAGCACTGACGGAGCGGTTGGAGAAGTTCTGAGTCGCTTCACCCAGTGGAGAGAGAGGGAGCTGCTGCAGAGGAGGAGGCACGACTCGGCCCAGCTCATCCTGTCAGTGCACACACACACACACACACACACACACACACACACACATTCTTATGTGATGTGGTCTGACTGAGTAATAAGTGGGTGTACACCGTTTACTGTTGGTGTATACCGCCACCTAAACCACCGCGTACTGGTGTATACCACTGTGTACCGCCGTGTACCGCCGTATACTGCCACATACCGCCATTTACTGTTGTGTACCACCATTTACCGCCGCGTACTGTCGTGTACCCTGGACTGCAGCTCTGCAGTGACCCACCGACTGAAAACAAGTGGAGCCTCTAAACTGAGCCTGAGCTTCATTCTAAACTCTCCTCAGCCAGAGAGCAGAACCAGGCTGAAGCTCCAGGAGCCTCCCTGAGGGGGCGGGCCTTAGCAGCATTCCACCAATCACCACAGACAACAGAGTTCTGTGTCTTACAAGGAGAACCGCGGTGACGGGTGTCGGTTCTCGGTGTTCTGCGGTTCTCAGTGTTCTGCGTTCTACAGGAAGAAGAGCTTCGGGGGAACAGCAGGCATGGCGTTCGTCTCCACCGTGTGTTCTCGCAGCCACGGCGGAGGAATCAACACGGTACGTCACGCCGAGGACTCTGCCTCCCATGATGCGTCACGTGACCCCTGACCTTGACCCCGCCCCCTCTCCCAGTTCGTCAACAACAACGTCCAGGCGCTGGCGTCCGTGGTGGCTCACGAGCTCGGACACAACCTGGGGATGAACCACGACGACGGGCGGGACTGCAGCTGTCCTGAGAGAGCCTGCATCATGAACGCCACCGCAACGTAGGACACACTCTGACACACTCTGACACACTGACACTCTCTGACACACTCTGACACACTCTGACACTCTCTGACACTCTCTGACACTCTCTGACACACTCTGACACACTCTGACACTCTCTGACACTCTGACACACTGACACACTCTGACACACTCTGACACTCTCTGACACTCTGACACACTGACACACTCTGACACACTCTGACACTCTCTGACACTCTGACACACTGACACACTCTGACACACTGACACACTCTGACACACACTGACACTCTGACACTCTCTGACACTCTCTGACACTCTGACACACTCTGACACACTCTGACACTCTGACACACTCTGACACACTCTGACACACACTGACACACTCTGACACACACTGACACACACTGACACACTGACACACACTGACACACACTGACACTCTCTGACACACTCTGACACACTCTGACACACTCTGACACTCTGACACACTGACACACTCTGACACACTCTGACACTCTCTGACACTCTGACACACTGACACACTCTGACACACTGACACACTCTGACACACACTGACACTCTGACACTCTCTGACACTCTCTGACACTCTGACACACTCTGACACACTCTGACACTCTGACACACTCTGACACACTCTGACACACACTGACACACTCTGACACACACTGACACACACTGACACACTGACACACACTGACACACACTGACACACTCTGACACACTCTGACACACTCTGACACACTGACACACTCTGACACACACTGACACACTCTGACACACACTGACACACTCTGACACACACTGACACACACTGACACACACTGACACACACTGACACACTCTGACACACACTGACACACACTGACACACTCTGACACTCTGACACACACTGACACACACTGACACACACTGACACACTCTGACACACACTGACACACACTGACACACACTGACACACTCTGACACACTCTGACACACTCTGACACTCTCTGACACTCTGACACACTGACACACTCTGACACACTGACACACTCTGACACACTCTGACACACACTGACACTCTCTGACACTCTGACACACTCTGACACACTCTGACACACTGACACTCTCTGACACACTCTGACACACTCTGACACTCTCTGACACTCTGACACACTCTGACACTCTCTGACACACTCTGACACTCTCTGACACTCTGACACACTCTGACACACACTGACACTCTGACACACTCTGACACACTCTGACACACTCTGACACACTCTGACACACTCTGACACTCTGACACACTCTGACACACTCTGACACACTCTGACACACTCTGACACACTCTGACACACACTGACACACACTGACACACTCTGACACACTCTGACACACACTGACACACTCTGACACACTCTGACACACTCTGACACACTCTGACACACTCTGACACACACTGACACACTCTGACACACTCTGACACACACTGACACTCTCTGACACTCTGACACACTCTGACACACTCTGACACACTGACACACTCTGACACACTGACACACTCTGACACACTCTGACACACACTGACACTCTCTGACACTCTGACACACTCTGACACACTCTGACACACTGACACTCTCTGACACACTCTGACACACTCTGACACTCTCTGACACTCTGACACACTCTGACACTCTCTGACACACTCTGACACTCTCTGACACTCTGACACACTCTGACACACACTGACACTCTGACACACTCTGACACACTCTGACACACTCTGACACACTCTGACACACTCTGACACACTCTGACACACACTGACACTCTGACACACTCTGACACTCTCTGACACTCTGACACACTCTGACACACTCTGACACTCTCTGACACTCTGACACACTCTGACACACACTGACACACTCTGACACACACTGACACACACTGACACACTGACACACACTGACACACACTGACACACTGACACACACTGACACACTGACACTCTCTGACACACTCTGACACACTCTGACACTCTCTGACACTCTGACACACTCTGACACTCTCTGACACACTCTGACACTCTCTGACACTCTGACACACTCTGACACACACTGACACTCTGACACACACTGACACACTCTGACACACTCTGACACACACTGACACTCTGACACACTCTGACACTCTCTGACACTCTGACACACTCTGACACACTCTGACACTCTGACACACTCTGACACTCTCTGACACTCTGACACACTCTGACACACTCTGACACACACTGACACACTCTGACACACACTGACACACACTGACACACTGACACACACTGACACACACTGACACACTGACACACACTGACACACTGACACACTCTGACACACTCTGACACACTCTGACACACTCTGACACACTCTGACACACACTGACACACTCTGACACACACTGACACACTCTGACACACACTGACACACTCTGACACACACTGACACACACTGACACACTCTGACACACACTGACACACTCTGACACTCTGACACACACTGACACACTCTGACACACACTGACACACACTGACACACACTGACACACTCTGACACACACTGACACACACTGACACACTCTGACACACTCTGACACTCTCTGACACTCTGACACACTGACACACTCTGACACACTGACACACTCTGACACACTCTGACACACACTGACACTCTCTGACACTCTGACACACTCTGACACACACTGACACTCTGACACACTCTGACACACTCTGACACTCTCTGACACACTCTGACACACTCTGACACTCTCTGACACTCTGACACACTCTGACACTCTCTGACACACTCTGACACTCTCTGACACTCTGACACACTCTGACACACACTGACACACTCTGACACACACTGACACTCTCTGACACTCTCTGACACTCTGACACACTCTGACACACTCTGACACACACTGACACACACTGACACACACTGACACACTCTGACACACACTGACACTCTGACACACTCTGACACTCTCTGACACTCTGACACACTCTGACACACTCTGACACTCTGACACACTCTGACACTCTCTGACACTCTGACACACTCTGACACACTCTGACACTCTGACACACTCTGACACACACTGACACTCTGACACACTCTGACACACTCTGACACACACTGACACACTCTGACACACACTGACACACACTGACACACTGACACACACTGACACACTGACACACACTGACACACTGACACACTCTGACACACTCTGACACACTCTGACACACTGACACACTCTGACACACACTGACACACTCTGACACACACTGACACACTCTGACACACACTGACACACTCTGACACACACTGACACACACTGACACACACTGACACACACTGACACACACTGACACACACTGACACACTCTGACACACTCTGACACACACTGACACACTCTGACACTCTGACACACACTGACACACTCTGACACACACTGACATACACTGACACACTCTGACACACTCTGACACACTCTGACACTCTCTGACACTCTGACACACTGACACACTCTGACACACTGACACACTCTGACACACTCTGACACACACTGACACTCTCTGACACTCTGACACACTCTGACACACACTGACACTCTGACACACTCTGACACACTCTGACACTCTCTGACACACTCTGACACACTCTGACACTCTCTGACACTCTGACACACTCTGACACTCTCTGACACACTCTGACACTCTCTGACACTCTGACACACTCTGACACACACTGACACACTCTGACACACACTGACACTCTGACACACTCTGACACACTCTGACACACTCTGACACACTCTGACACTCTCTGACACTCTCTGACACTCTGACACACTCTGACACACTCTGACACACACTGACACACACTGACACACACTGACACACTCTGACACTCTCTGACACTCTGACACACTCTGACACACTCTGACACTCTCTGACACTCTCTGACACTCTGACACACTCTGACACACACTGACACACTCTGACACACTCTGACACACTCTGACACACTCTGACACACTCTGACACACTCTGACAAACACTGACACACACTGACACACACTGACACTCTGACACACTCTGACACACTCTGACACACTCTGACACACTCTGACACACTCTGACACACTCTGACACTCTCTGACACTCTGACACACTCTGACACACTCTGACACACTCTGACACTCTCTGACACTCTCTGACACTCTGACACACTCTGACACTCTCTGACACTCTCTGACACTCTGACACACTCTGACACACACTGACACACACTGACACACTCTGACACACTGACACACACTGACACACACTGACACACACTGACACACTGACACACACTGACACACACTGACACACACTGACACACTCTGACACACACTGACAAACACTGACACACACTGACACACTCTGACACACTCTGACACTCTCTGACACTCTGACACACTCTGACAAACACTGACACACACTGACACACTCTGACACACTCTGACACTCTCTGACACTCTGACACACTCTGACAAACACTGACACACACTGACACACACTGACACTCTGACACACTCTGACACACTCTGACACTCTGACACACTCTGACACACTCTGACACACTCTGACACTCTCTGACACTCTCTGACACTCTGACACACTCTGACACACTCTGACACACACTGACACACACTGACACACACTGACACACACTGACACACACTGACACTCTGACACACTCTGACACTCTCTGACACTCTCTGACACTCTGACACACTCTGACACACACTGACACACTCTGACACACTCTGACACACTCTGACACACTCTGACACACTCTGACACACTCTGACACACTCTGACAAACACTGACACACACTGACACACACTGACACTCTGACACACTCTGACACACTCTGACACACTCTGACACACTCTGACACTCTCTGACACTCTGACACACTCTGACACACTCTGACACACTCTGACACACTCTGACACTCTCTGACACTCTCTGACACTCTGACACACTCTGACACACACTGACACACTGACACACTCTGACACACTGACACACACTGACACACTGACACACACTGACACACTGACACACTCTGACACACTCTGACACACACTGACACACTCTGACAAACACTGACAAACACTGACACACACTGACACACACTGACACACACTGACACACACTGACACACTCTGACACTCTGACACACTCTGACACACTCTGACACACTCTGACACACTCTGACACACTCTGACAAACACTGACACACACTGACACACACTGACACTCTGACACACTCTGACACACTGACACACACTGACACACTGACACACACTGACACACTCTGACACACTGACACACTCTGACACACTCTGACACACACTGACACACTCTGACAAACACTGACAAACACTGACACACACTGACACACACTGACACACACTGACACACACTGACACACTCTGACACTCTGACACACTCTGACACACTCTGACACACTCTGACACACTCTGACAAACACTGACACACTCTAACAAACACTGACACACTCTGACACACACTGACACACACTGACACTCTGACACACTCTGACACACTGACACACACTGACACACACTGACACTCTGACACACTCTGACACACTCTGACACACACTGACACACTCTGACAAACACTGACAAACACTGACACACACTGACACACACTGACACACACTGACACACACTGACACACTCTGACACACTCTGACAAACACTGACACACACTGACACACACTGACACTCTGACACACTCTGACACACTCTGAGACTCTCTGACACTCTGACACACTCTGACACACTCTGACACTCTCTGACACTCTCTGACACTCTCTGACACTCTGACACACTCTGACACACACTGACACACACTGACACACTGACACACTCTGACACACTGACACACACTGACACACTGACACACTCTGACACACTCTGACACACACTGACACACTCTGACACACTGACACACTCTGACACACACTGACACTCTCTGACACTCTCTGACACTCTGACACACTCTGACACACACTGACACACACTGACACACTGACACACTCTGACACACTGACACACACTGACACACTGACACACTCTGACACACTCTGACACACACTGACACACTCTGACACACTGACACACTCTGACACACACTGACACACTCTGACACACTCTGACACACTCTGACACACTCTGACAAACACTGACAAACACTGACACACACTGACACACTCTGACACACACTGACACACACTGACACACACTGACACACTCTGACACACTCTGACACACTCTGACACACTCTGACACACTCTGACAAACACTGACAAACACTGACACACACTGACACACTCTGACACACACTGACACACACTGACACACTCTGACACACTCTGACACTCTGACACACTCTGACACACTCTGACACTCTGACACACTCTGACACACTCTGACACACTCTGACACACTCTGACACTCTGACACACTCTGACACACTCTGACACACTCTGACACACTCTGACACACTCTGACACTCTGACACACTCTGACACACTCTGACACTCTGACACACTCTGACACACTCTGACACACACTGACACACTCTGACACACTGACACACTCTGACAAACACTGACACACACTGACACACTCTGACACACACTGACACACACTGACACACTCTGACACACTCTGACACTCTGACACACTCTGACACACTCTGACACTCTGACACACTCTGACACACTCTGACACACTCTGACACACTCTGACACACTGACACACTCTGACACACTCTGACACACACTGACACACACTGACACACTCTGACACACTCTGACACTCTGACACACTCTGACACACTCTGACACTCTGACACACTCTGACACACTCTGACACACTCTGACACACTCTGACACACTCTGACACACTCTGACACACTCTGACACACTCTGACACACTCTGACACACTGACACACTCTGACACACTCTGACACTCTGACACACTCTGACACACTCTGACACTCTGACACACTCTGACACACTCTGACACACACTGACACACTCTGACACACTCTGACACACTCTGACACACTCTGACACACTCTGACACTCTGACACACTCAGGTAGAGTAGAGTGAGGACGGGTGGGTGTTGAAGGACCACGTGTGTCTCTGTCTCTGTGTCCCTCCGTCTGTCCAGAGGCTCCAGGACCTCCCACTCCTGCAGTGTGGTTAATGACGTGTTCCCCTGTCTACGTCCTCGTCCCCGTCTCTCCCCGTCTCCGTCCCCTTCTCCATCTCTGTGTCCCTTTCTGTCCCCGTCCCCGTCCCCGTCTCGGTGTCCAGAGGCTCCCGGTCCTTCAGCTCCTGCAGTGCTGATGACTTTGAGAAGATGCTGCTGCTGACTGGAGGCTCGTGTCTCCTGAACGTCCCCCGTCCCGACGAGGCCTTCAGCGCTCCGGCCTGCGGGAACCGGCTGGTGGACGCCGGCGAGGACTGCGACTGTGGAACCCAGAAGGTCCTGTCTCTGTCTCTGTCTCACACACACACTCCCTCTCACAGTCTCACTCCCTGTGTGTGTGTGTGTGTGTGTGTGTGTGTGTGTGTCCAGGAGTGTGAGGACGACCCCTGCTGTGAGTTCCAGACCTGCAGACTGAAGCCTGGAGCTCGCTGCGCCTTCGGAGAGTGTTGCTACAAATGTCAGGTAACGGGGTTCTTCAGGTTCCTCAGGTTCTTCAGGTTCTTCAGGTTCCTCAGGTTCTTCAGGTTCTTCAGGTTCCTCAGGTTCCTCAGGTTCTTCAGGTTCTTCAGGTTCTTCAGGTTCCTCAGGTTCCTCAGGTTCTTCAGGTTCCTCAGGTTCTTCAGGTTCCTCAGGTTCTTCAGGTTCTTCAGGTTCCTCAGGTTCTTCAGGTTCCTCAGGTTCCTCAGGTTCCTCAGGTTCTTCAGGTTCTTCAGGTTCCTCAGGTTCCTCAGGTTCTTCAGGTTCTTCAGGTTCTTCAGGTTCCTCAGGTTCCTCAGGTTCTTCAGGTTCCTCAGGTTCCTCAGGTTCCTCAGGTTCCTCAGGTTCTTCAGGTTCCTCAGGTTCTTCAGGTTCTTCAGGTTCCTCAGGTTCCTCAGGTTCCTCAGGTTCTTCAGGTTCCTCAGGTTCTTCAGGTTCCTCAGGTTCCTCAGGTTCTTCAGGTTCCTCAGGTTCCTCAGGTTCTTCAGGTTCTTCAGGTTCTTCAGGTTCCTCAGGTTCTTCAGGTTCCTCAGGTTCTTCAGGTTCCTCAGGTTCTTCAGGTTCTTCAGGTTCTTCAGGTTCCTCAGGTTCCTCAGGTTCCTCAGGTTCTTCAGGTTCCTCAGGTTCCTCAGGTTCCTCAGGTTCTTCAGGTTCCTCAGGTTCTTCAGGTTCCTCAGGTTCCTCAGGTTCTTCAGGTTCCTCAGGTTCTTCAGGTTCTTCAGGTTCTTCAGGTTCCTCAGGTTCTTCAGGTTCTTCAGGTTCCTCAGGTTCCTCAGGTTCTTCAGGTTCCTCAGGTTCCTCAGGTTCTTCAGGTTCCTCAGGTTCCTCAGGTTCCTCAGGTTCTTCAGGTTCTTCAGGTTCCTCAGGTTCCTCAGGTTCTTCAGGTTCCTCAGGTTCTTCAGGTTCTTCAGGTTCTTCAGGTTCCTCAGGTTCTTCAGGTTCTTCAGGTTCTTCAGGTTCCTCAGGTTCCTCAGCTTCTTCAGGTTCCTCAGGTTCTTCAGGTTCCTCAGGTTCCTCAGGTTCCTCAGGTTCTTCAGGTTCCTCAGGTTCTTCAGGTTCTTCAGGTTCCTCAGGTTCTTCAGGTTCCTCAGGTTCTTCAGGTTCCTCAGGTTCCTCAGGTTCTTCAGGTTCCTCAGGTTCCTCAGGTTCCTCAGGTTCTTCAGGTTCTTCAGGTTCCTCAGGTTCCTCAGGTTCTTCAGGTTCCTCAGGTTCCTCAGGTTCTTCAGGTTCCTCAGGTTCTTCAGGTTCCTCAGGTTCCTCAGGTTCTTCAGGTTCTTCAGGTTCCTCAGGTTCTTCAGGTTCTTCAGGTTCTTCAGGTTCCTCAGGTTCCTCAGGTTCTTCAGGTTCCTCAGGTTCTTCAGGTTCCTCAGGTTCTTCAGGTTCTTCAGGTTCCTCAGGTTCCTCAGGTTCTTCAGGTTCCTCAGGTTCTTCAGGTTCCTCAGGTTCTTCAGGTTCCTCAGGTTCCTCAGGTTCCTCAGGTTCTTCAGGTTCTTCAGGTTCCTCAGGTTCTTCAGGTTCCACACACACTGTGGAACAGTGAGCATGTTCTAATCCAGAGGAAGAACTGCAGAACCCCAATAGAACCATGAGGAGAGTCAGTCGTTCCATCGCCGTGGAAACAGATGTTCTCCGAGTGCGAAGCTGCTGGACGCCACGCTGTCAGTGGAATCATGGGATTGTTCTGTACAGGAACCGGAGCCTGGAGAACCGGAGCCTGGAGAACCGGAGCCTCCAGAACTCCTCCTGCTCCTGCTTTGTTCTTTTTCTTTTTGATCTGCAGATGAAGCAGAACCACCACCTGTTCACCGTGTGTGTGTGTGTGTGTGTGTGTGTGTGTGTGTGTGTGTGTGTGTGTTCAGTTCCTACCAGGAGGTTCTGTGTGTCGATCTAGTACCGATGAGTGTGATCTCCCGGAGTTCTGTAACGGTTCCTCGCCGTTCTGTCAGAGCGACGTCTTCGTGCAGGTGAGCGGGGCTGCAGGGCGGAGCCGGGCGGAGGAGGGCGGGGCCGGCGGGGCTGAGGTCCCGCCCCCCTCCGCCCTGACGGGGGTTCTGTTGCAGGACGGGCAGCCCTGCAGGAACCGGCAGGCGTTCTGCTACGGGGGTCGGTGCCAGCACCACGACGGACAGTGCCAGGCCATATTTGGAGCCCGTGTGTAGCCCCGCCCACCTCATCACCACAGGCCGTGCTCGAACACTCGCTAACCCCACCCACCTCCACCCGCCTCCACCCCCACCCCCACCTCCACCCACCCCCACCTCCACCCCCACCTCCACCCCCACCCCCACCTCCACCCCCACCTCCCCCCACCCCCACCTCCACCCCCCAGGGTCGAAGGCCGCCCCGGAGATCTGCTTCAAAGACATCAACCGGATGGGGGACCGCTTCGGGAACTGTGGGAACCAGAACTACGGCTACAAGAAGTGTGAGAGCAGGTGAGACGTCCTCCGTGGACACGCCCGTCTGTCTCCGTGGACACGCCCGTCCGTCTCCGTGGACACGCCCGTCCGTCTCCGTGGACACGCCCGTCTGTCTCCGTGGACACGCCCGTCCGTCTCCGTGGACACGCCCGTCTGTCTCCGTGGACACGCCCGTCCGTCTCCGTGGACACGCCCGTCTGTCTCCGTGGACACGCCCGTCCGTCTCCGTGGACACGCCCGTCTGTCTCCGTGGACACGCCCGTCTGTCTCCGTGGACACGCCCGTCTGTCTCCGTGGAAACGTCCGTCTGCGTCTCTGTGGAAACACCTGTCTGTCTCCATGGAAACATTGGTCTTCGTCCCCCTGGACACGCCCTGA